>NC_143549.1:122260652-122416413 GCF_054136105.1 Typopeltis vanoorti
TAAAAGGTTTTGGTGCTACATAAAAGGATTGTAAATACAACTGGCGAAGACGTTAGCAAATAGGCCAAGAAAGACAGTATGAACCTAATATACTCAAGAAATTATTTTAAAATATTTTTCTTAATTTACATGCAACAAATTTTCCTCTATTTTTCTCCTTGTTATTAATTATCTTTGTTCATTCCTTGAACAGGTTCAAAGACAAGAGTCCGGGAAACCAAGACTAGTCACCATGAATTCAACGAACATCCAAGTCCCGAAGTTACGGTAATCGATGTACGAAGCAGATCCGTGTCACCTTCCGACAGTACCTCTGGAGACACGGAGCCTAAAGACTCGAGGCAGAGCGGTGACGAAGATCAGCCAAAAGAAGGAGCCGGCGGAGTAAAAGCCAGACGGCGCAGAACGGCATTCACCAGCGAGCAGTTGCTAGAGTTGGAGAAAGAGTTCCACTCTAAGAAATACCTGTCTCTGACAGAACGCTCTCAAATAGCACACTCGTTGAAACTCAGCGAGGTTCAGGTAAAGATTTGGTTTCAGAACCGTAGAGCCAAATGGAAGCGAGTTAAAGCGGGATTAACATCTGGACGTTCGACCATCAATCCAAACGCTCCGAAAATTGTAGTGCCTATCCCTGTGCATGTAAACAGAATGGCCATCCGTAGCCAACATCAGCAGTACGAAAAATCGGTTACAAGGTAAAGGAGTTCTAAGTTGCACTATGATCAGCTGCCTCACTCAGGTTAATTAAAACCTACCTAGCAGGAAGACAGTGTGTTATATAAACAATTGACTATGAGCCCTTTGCTGAACCAGAGAACAAGCAAAAATGAAAGAATAAGAGGGAATATTTGTCCTTCTCTTGGATTGCCAGAATAAGTAGCGTACGAGTGAGTTATATCACCATGTTAACCTGGCTTAGAAATTCTGCATAAAAGTGCCATTTTGAAATTAGTTAAGGTATCGAAAAACAAAGATGAGAAGGATCCAATGGACAAATCGAGTTAGAACCAAACTCGAATCTATATCTAATTATATGACTGATTATGAGGGCTTGAAATATGAAAAAAAAAAAGTTATTCTTCGTTGATTGTGCCATTTATTCATCTGTAATTTATCCCCAAATCATTCAGAGATCAGCTAAACTACTTGTAGATAGATAAATGGAATATATTCGTTAAAAACGTGTGTATCTGACAGAAAGACAGAATAAGCCTAAGGGAGAAAGTGTATGTTAGATTAAAACAAACAAACAAACAAAAAAACAGTTTTGAGAAGTTCATTTACTTTCTCAGATGTCTATATTGTGTAAATAAATAACCAGTTTGAACTTAATTTTGTATTGCATTGATATCTAGTTAGAGTTGTATTTATGATTATATCGACGCTGCATTCCATGATTTCCATCGAACATGTTACATTTTCATTCTTTTTTTTTTTTTTTTTTTCGTTCATCAGTTTTAAGATTTGTTGAAAGTGATGAACGAACTAATTGTCGAAATGGGTGGCTGAACAGGATTGTGGAACCAGCAATGGCATGCGCAGTCCAAAGCAAAAATAGAGCAATTATCTCTTGATATTCCTCGATAGCGGTCTCTGGTAATTAGAGACAGACAGTTCCTCCTCCTTAAAAGATAAGGAGGAAGAGGAGAATCCAATAATTTTCGTTCTAATTTGCGTGAACTGCAGATGAATATAGACACCACACGCAAACGAATAATTCTTAATCGGTAGATGGCTGACACCTGAAAAAGATAAATGATTACTTATTTCCTGTCCTCTTCATGTGAGTCTCCTGTTTTCCTAACTTTGAGCAGGTGCATTTTTGTTATCAATCTTACCCTCAAATTAAGTAAAATCAAAGTTTGCATTTGCTATAATTGCGTCTAGCACAAACGCTGCGGCTGTTTTCTTGAACAAATAAACACATCACCGTAAATTATCTGCAGAGAAAATGTTGAACGATCGATTTCGCTAAGATTTCCAAGGCATGCAGTTTTAAGTCATTAAAACTGTCTACTGTTATTCGTAAGAGTATAGAGGAATAACAATATGCTCTTGTTCGTAAGAGTTTGACATTCTTATTCGTGAGAGGGTAAGAAACAGAGAGAAAATAATGGCATTTGAATATTATCAAAAGCTTATTTTTAAACTGAACCTAAATGACACTATTCTGAAAATTTTCAATGAACGTAATACAGTATTACTGCACAGAAAAACATTTCCTTCTTCACCCCTGTCAAAAATATTACTTCAGTGACAGTTTTTAGGAAGTGAAGAGTTTATATTTTGTTATAGATCTTTCAATAAATAACAAAGATTAAGTTTCTTTTTTTTGTATCTGACTCACACGAACGATTATGCAAGATCTATAGTATATAGTATATCAATGCCCTGAGCGAAGAAAGAAAGAAAAGAGGGGAAAAGAAAAAACTCCCCGGCGGGGAATCGAACCCCGGTCTCCCGCGTGACAGGCGGGGATACTAACCACTATACTACCGAGGAACTTCGTGTGATGTCCTTAAGAAATCGCTTCTAAGACAGTGGAATTCGTCTATGGGACAAAGTAAAAGAAAATGGTAAGGGAAAAACGTCCGGCACATTTTTAGTCATTAACTTTTTTTTTCAATTATTCTTAGAGCATTTGGTGATAAAAACCATGCTTACAGGGAATGTTTAAAAATGTTATCGTCGTTTATTTTTAATATAAATTCACCAAAGAAAGGATATCAGAACTATGGTTGGGCTAATACAGATATCTACCACCTAAAGACATTCACAAATATCCGTGTCCGTGGTGGGATTCGAACCTGCAGCTGTTTGCGCTAAATATTTTGGACCAAATTAAATTTTCCTAAAAACAAAAATTACACTTTTTTAATACAGTTATGATATATTGTCATCTGGCTCCAGAATTATGCGACCTTGTATTGTGCTTCCGTGTTGAAGGCATAAAATTATGTGTTGCTCCTGAAGTTTAGCATCCTTTATTTGTTCATACTTAGTGATATTCGCACCTGATGCATGAAGAAAACATAATATTTAATGATTGGGGAGAAAAAACGCTTATAATGTAGTTCGAAGAATCTACAAAAAAGTGTCACGAAGTTTAGAGAAGATTTGAAAGACGATAATGTAAGAAACTTCCTAACAAAATTCATTCTGCCGTCTAAGAATGGAGTAAATTTGTTACGAGAGGCTTTTTAATCATGTTAAGGAAGCTGATCTGTTAGTGAATTGAAGACGTCTGTCAAAGTTTTTCTCTACATCAAAAGCTGAAAGCTACTCTTTATTGCTGTGGTTGTTTGAACAGATATTTAGGCAAATCATAAGAGTAAAAAAAGCATATGGAAGACAATTGTTCATTTTGGAGAAGTCCAGCAGAGCACCTTTAGGAGAGTTTGAAGCTGAGCATGTTTTGTGCAGTAAATATCACAAAGTGGAAAACACGTTCATCAGTGTTTATCTGGGCGTATCATCATCATCATCATCATCGGACTTGACAGGCCTTGACAGCCCACCACCAGTCAGGTATCCTTGACTTTTCTAACCTTAATGTATCAAAATAAGATAGACAATGTTATGTCTGTTGAATATATTTTGTCTTTAAATTGCATGCATTATCATGGCAGGTTTGTCGGTTCGAAGGATGAAAAACTATTCCACTTTCATATGAGACTGGTTTACTCACCTTCAGATGAAAAGTTCTTAGAAAGGTTTTTTTGCGTCTTGCTCGAGATTCCAAACTAGGTCTTTCTAACGACAGGAGCATCATGATATTGAATTAGCTACGAAAGTTCCATCTGGACGTATCTGAAGACGTTTATCTTCCAAAAAATATGGATGACAGTCTTAAATACCCATACACGGTGCTCTGCAGAATAATTTTGCTGGACATTTTCCAAAATAAAGGTTAAATCTGATTTGTATCTTGATTAGAAATAAGGGAAATGCTGTTTTTATTCCTCTTAAAATGTATTAAAATTTCCTCTTAAAACCTGATGCCATTTCAGGGATTGTCGAAGATAAGTTGAGGGGAGGAAATGGATTTGGTGTAATGTGAAAATGGTCATCTATCCTGATTTCTTTTCGAATGTCCGAGAATTAAAATCAATACTTTGCCGTCCAATGAGTGACGAATGTAATTAATTGTTCTCTAAATATCTTGTACTGTAGCTTCAAAATGAAGATCAAAAAAATAAAATGATAATATAGTAGTACAACACAGCAATCAAGCCATTGAAATATAGGGTTTGATAATTCTCTGCGTGTACAATCTCTATAGAATTCGTATATCCAAAGTAATTAAATCTTAAGTTCTTTTTAAAAGTTCCACTTATCTAACGCACTCATGCCAATGAATATTGAATACTACGTCGTACCGCTACCACTTCATTTACTTTACACGGTTACATTTTCAAATGAAAAGCTAGATATTATTCATAGGAGAGTGTAGAATCACAACTACACCATCAGATTGAAATATACTCTTATAATGCATTTCTATTGCCGCAATATACTGATATATATACTACTTTTGTGGTATATTCGCTGGCCCTATACAGCAGTATTGGTTCTACAAAAAAAAGGACTTACAAACTTGGAAAGAAGCGCTAACTCAGGATACCCGCTCAAAGGCATTATACGGAAATCTCAGCATCTGATTTGGAAACGATTATCAAAGAGATCTACAGAAGTTTAAGAAATAGTAGTAAAACAATAATTAGTTGTGCAATCTTGTTTTCTACAGAAAAGTAACTGCATATAAATCAAAAAGCAATCATGACAATCGCATGTGCCAGCTATAATGGTTAAGAACAACACGAATGTTTCGAAGGGCGATGAAAGTGTGTAATATTCTTTTTCAGTCTGATGTGCAAATACGTTTGTGTAGCAGATGCCTGGAAAACGTCTTATGTCAAGTGTATCATCTCAGCCATAGATTAAGTGGTTGAGGCGTAATACTTTGCAACTGTTTCTCCTAATATAGAATCGGGTCTTTGACTGGAGACCCTGAAAGGATGACATATGCACTTAGAATACAACAGACTGAATACAAATGAAGAATGAAATTCGCAAGCGTGTTTATCTAGACGTATTTAAAAATATATCACTTCTCTGAAGAATAATCAAATTTTGGACTCTCAAACTGCACAAAATCAAAGTGTACCATTCTTTTCATGGCATCACAACAATATAATTGCCAAAAAAAGTGATTCTTACATCAACTTTGCAAAGTTTGAATTATGATTATCTTTCCCATTTTATGATTTTCGAAAGAACTTTTTTTATCATTAAATTTTTGAAAATAGAAATAGATCAGAACGAAATCCACAAAAAATGCTTTGTGTTTTCTTTAGGCGATGCTTGAAGATCATTACAAATTATCTAAAACCTTGTAACACTCTTATATGAGTTATTATTCATATTCATATCTTATATTCAGCCATTTTCCTGCTATACAAATCACATTATTTTGTTCAAAATGTACTTTACAGACTTCTAATAACAGTTTTTTTTTTTCATGTTTTGAATCATGAGTCTTCGTGCACCATCGATAATTGCCTAAGTTCTTTAATGTCAACAATATGATAATAGTATTCACAAATACTTATAAGTGTAAATATTGATAAATATGATAGTATTATTACTCAATCAGTGAGTTTTAGTTTCGTATAGTTCGGTCTCTCACTCTCTCTCTCTCTGTATCTGTCGTTTTCCCTTGTATTTATTTTTTAGTAATCATTAGGCCTACAATTCATCATATCAGCAAACATTACTTGATAAGTGCTGTTTGCTTTTGATTCTAGACGAAACGAATAAATTAATATCAAGTTCAAAAGTTTTTTAGAATACATTTATTGCGAGATAAGATACAGCGTATTATGTTAGTAGAAATACATAGTTCAAAAGAACAATTTTTCACAATGAACAGTGTGAACTAATTTATTCATTATATAATTCATAGTTCAATACTTCAACCTGAACTAATTCTGTTTCACACAATTAAATCTACCATCGTATTTTAGTAAGGCGAGTCGCCCTCAAACAAGTAGCGATCACCAGAAAGTAATTTGTACTTCATATTTTTAGATCCTTGGATTTCATTCTTTCTACTAATTTTGAATTTCCGCAGAGAATAATCCACTCAATTTAAGTACAATGTACTTCCCTCAGCTGAAGTACAATCCCTGTAATCCAGCTAGAGATGACCGTCGGAATATCAGTAGCACGTGAGAAAAAGTTACAAGGGCTTTGCAAATGAAATCGAATTAACCGATCTCAGACGTAAGTGGATGAAATCAAAACTAATATTTGTCTCGTAGCTTAACTGCATTAGTGTAATGTCACAACAGCAGCTAAATGAAAAAGCGTGAGTGAGTAAGGTGGGGAGATGCCCAAAAGAATTGGACTCGTTTCCTACTCTTAATTATCCTCTAACCGTCAGGTAAGTTGTAATACCTAAAACGCAATCCCAAATGATGCCCTCACCATATACACAAGAACAGTAGCCGTGTGCTTAGATCTACCATTAAATAAATAATGGTTATTATTAGCTAGCTAATCTAAAGTTCTTTATATATAATCCCAAATAACGTTTTGTGGTTATTTGACCTGTCTAAAGTAGTTAGTCAATTAACGTTACAATTATCTAGGAATTGTTCGAAATGAGTGAAAAATATATAAATAATTTAAGAGTGCAGCTAAAATCTGGTTCAGGAATATCCACTTATAATGATCGCAGTTACAATTTCATTTCATTGATAACGCTGAGGATTTTATGCAAGAAATTGTTGGAAAACATTTCGCATCCGAACAATAAGAGCAATAAGAAAGAAAGAAAAAATAACAACTAACCAAAATAAACGAGAAGGAGAGCACTAGGTGAACCCAATAAAATTTCAAATCTTGAGACCAAGTAAAAAAGCGTGATGGCAACAGCTCAATTATAGTGTTATACAAAATTATTCAGAGCTTTAAAAAATCCACGTTTGTCACTAGATAGTACTTTTTATCAGGAATTTGGTATCATTTACTTATTTTGATCATGCTCAATATACACATATATTACGTTTACATCGAATATGCTTGGTAGCTGATCTGATGTTATCATATTGAAACGTTTGTTATCATATCATAGTGAAACGTTTTTTACTGTTTGGAGTTCTCTGAAGAGATTCAAATTTTCTTTGAATGAAATTCGATGAAAGTGCACTCTAGCTTTCTCGTTGAAGACCACGAGACAATTGTGAATACATTATAAGACACGAAAAAAAAAATATATATATATATATGTAATAAATTTTTTACCCTGGGGATATTGTAGATTAGGATAACCAAGCTATTTAATAAACCTGGTTATTTTAACTCCCAATCCCAAGTATGCAAACAATTAAGTTTGCGCCTGAAGCAAAGCTCAAGTCTAAAGATGATACAACACTAGGGCAACTCATTGTAAAGGTGGATAAAGATCTGATCACTATTCTTAGTATTTCCCATAATGTAAAGCACATCTCACTAGAAGATGTATACTGCAATGCATTATGAGTGGGGTCACTACCCAGACCGGTTTCAACCTTTTTTGAAACATATACATGTTTTAAAGATCCAAGTTTATTAAATAACTTGGTTATCCTAATATATATATATATATATATTTTTTTTTTTTTTTCCCAAATAAATGATATTTATTTGAAAAAACGCAACATGTTTCGTCAAGAACTACTTCATCAGGCGATAAGAACATAGAAAGATATTAAAAGACACGAAATTAACATTGACACACTCCAAAGCCATACAATTATAATAATTATGGCTTTATAATTGTATGGCTTTGGACTGTGTCAATGTTAATTTCTGTCTTTTAATATCTTTCTATGTTCTTATCGCCTGATGAAGTCGTTCTTGACGAAACATGTTGCGTTTTTTCAAATAAATGTCATTGTGTTATAATTCTCGGGTTTTAAGTCAGTTAATTTAGAAAAATGAATATATATATATATATATATATATATATTTATTTATTTATTTATTTACTAGTTTTAATAATATCAGTAAAAAACGACTGTTAACAGTGTTTGTATAAATTTACTGTTTGTTTTTGACTCTTCTGCTATATTAAAGATGGGCTACATGAATGTTTCTTATGTTTGATTTTCGATTTAAAGAATTAATGCTGTGATAGGCTATTAAGCCTGGCGCGTTAAAGAAGGAAGGGAAAGAGAGAGAGCGAGAGAGAGAGAGAGGGAAATGAATTGGAGCTGAAAATGTTTTCTAGGTACATGGAACATTAAGATAGCGTCAAACTGTAATAGTTAAATAACAATTCTGCCACATTATCATTACAAATTGAGCATAAAGTAAATCTCACCATGTAAAATTAGTAAAATAAAACTGAAAAAAAAAAGTGCGCAGTTCATTGAATTCCCGATATTTATTTAGAAATTCTCCATTGCATTGTTTTTGATATTCGCAACAGTAAGAAAAATGTTGTTATTTTAAAAGGCGTTTTGATATGTAGTTATAAGTGCACCCCAAACAGCAATATTTAAAAGCATCGGCGATGTGTTAAAAGCTACTGTAATTCATTTCCTTTTTTTTTCTTTTTTCTTTTTTTATGCATACCACAGACCTTTGGTCAGAAAGACCTGGGTTGGATCCCGTCCATGACACGAGGAACCTTCAGCAGGTCTTTTCGACCAAAAGTGAGTTAACAGATCTCATACAGATGTAGAGGTTTTTTTTTCTCCTAAACTGGGGATTTTCACCCCTTGGTCCCTTGTACATAGACGTCTAAGTCATAAATACTTACTGTAGGAAAAGGAAGGCAACGGGAAACCACATTGTTCCATAATCAATATTCTCTAGTAAAGTAGCATATTGCTACCCCCACCAATCATACAGTTAAGGGGAAAATAAACACAAAAAATGCATACCACATTTGAAGTTTTCCTTCACGAAATTATGCTAATTCTTTAAGGAAAACACGAATCCACGATGTACGTAAGGATTTCCATAAGAAATAATCACACAGATACGAATATGGTCAGTAGAGTGATCATGTCAATATAAAAGGTCAAGAAATGACATTGCATTTTACGAAAATGCTAGGGAAAGATCGTGAAACTCCCCACGAAATGGTAATAAATCGCAAAGTTTATTAGCAGTAACTGTTTTCTGGAAATTAGATAAATAACGATTGTTATTTATCTAAATTCTAATTTTGATTTATCGTTCATTTCAATATCCAAGAAATATTTTTCTTTCAGAACTCCCCGGTCTCCCATCTTTCTACCGTTGCGTCATCACTTAAGTCCAAAACCAACATAATGTGGGTGGTTTGATACGTTTGAAGAATTCCATGGCTTTGTATGGTGACAAAAGTCAACATGTTCTCAATCAATCGACGCCACGCTGCGTCTAGCAATCATGCCTTGACCTGACGTCCGTAATTGTCCCACTTACGATTGTACAAGTCAAACGGCGAGCAGTAATCTCCGTCACCAAAAGTCGAAGAATCACAGGGAGAATAGCTGCAACAAGTCAGGGAGGAGAGCACGAGAAGGGAGAAGGGGGAAGAGTAGAGGGGAAGAAATGTAGGCGAACACCTCGTTGAAGCGCGAGACTATTATTTTCAGACAGACTAAGTAGGCCGCAACTCAAGCGAGAACGAGGCTCTGTGATGTCGTCGATGAACGCACCAACAAACTGCCAACGAGACAAACCGGTAATTTTCCACTTTTCCTATTACTCCATGCGTTCCATCTCTTCCCCTGTCTCCCCCCCCCCCCTTCTCCAACATGTTTACTGACGGTTGAGCTGTGAAAAAATTGGCAGGTCGTTTAGCGTCGCTCTAGGGAGTCTGGTGTCGGTCACGGCAGATTGAACGCTACGACAGAGAAATCGACAATCAGAATTGAGGGGAAAAAAGCAGGGGAGGGGGGAAATAAATAAAACCTTAATAGGACTAACATGAGTTCAAAGGAAATGTGACAATTAGACTCCGCCATCTTTATTTGTTTACTTTTTGTCAAAGGATGTTCATTATGAATAAACAATCCTGATGAGTAATTGCAGAAAAGTAAACTATGATATGCACACCCGTCGCCAAATATGTCCGCTATTTTTTTTTTTTTTTGTATGCATACTAATGCATAATACATACTTGTTTATTAAATTCTTGACAGCATATTTAACTAAAACATTCAACAACTATGTGCGATCTATTTGTATTATCGTTACAAATTCAAATAACCATTGAAATGAAATTCAGAATAAAACCATTCAGATGAATTACTAACTATAAATGCTTGTTACTTTGAATGGATTGTAGTCCTGTTTTAGCTGCTCCAGATGCTATATAGTTCTTACGTTTTCTCTATACACTCGTGTTTACATGAAACGTGGCAATTATCTTGCGCTTATTAAATGATGAAGAATTGTCACTGTTGGCAAGTTCACGTAAGTATGTTTTAAGCAATGAGTATCACAATAAAAATAAGTTTTTACATGCACCCCTGATGTGTTTCGCTCCACATCCAGAGTATTAAATGTATAAAGCTGTTAGAGATTTTTTAAACAATCAATATTATTTCGGAATTCCTAATAACCAAGATTCACGTGAAATATTTAAAATAATGTGCATGGGGACCAAGAGCGTTCGGAGTATGTTGTGCGCCTGGATGGAAATCGAAAATTGTGACTCCAAAATCATTTGTTAGTTTGTAGTTATTTATTTCCAAGTCAGCAAAAATAAAAAAATGATCTTCTTTGATTTCTGTCCTTGCTTTCAGTGTTAAATGCGTACGTGACAGTTCAGTCATAAAGGAGCATTCAAACCAACATCCGCTGTGATGGGAATTAGTTAATAGATCGCACTAAAATTACTCTGATAACATCCAAACCGAAACCATATATTCATGTGCGTCAGAGAAAGCAACGGGATAGAGGGAAAAAAAGAAAAGAAAAGATTCACGGAGTTTGTAAAAGAAACCAATTTTTTTTTTCTTCTTCTATAGTCCTAAATGAACCGTTAGGGCATTCATGGCTAATAGGTGATACTCTTTGCTAGCCTCCTCCAGTCATCTTGGTCTCTTGTTCTTGATGTCAGTTGAGAAAGGGAGGAATTTGTCCATTTTTTGATGTTATCAGTCAATTTTAATCGAGGTCGGCCCTTAACCCTTGATCCCGGAACGATTCCTTCTAGTGCTTGTTTTGGAATGCCATTAGCCCTCTCCACCCGAACCATTTCATCTGTCTTCTTCTGATGACTGTCAGAATATTTTCCCTTTTTCTCCCATCTATTGAGTCAATCAGTTTTCGGACATTTTCATTGGTTTCGTGAACGGTATAGGGAATTCTCAAAACTCTTCTGTAAGTTTTCATTTCGAAAGACAGAAGTCTCCTCTCATTTTCCCCTCAATAAAGTCCAGGCCTCACAACCATACAAAAGGACAGAATTCACCAAGGTGTCAATTAGTCTTAGTCGGGTTGTGATTGCTATTCTGTTATCTTCCCACAATGGTTTTAACTTCTGTAGGGCCACGGTTGCCTTAGCAATTCGGTATTTAATGTCGGTTTTTGAACGACCATCTTGACTCAACGTGCTTTCTAGATAAGTGAACTTCTTTACATTCTCAATTTGCTTATTGCCAATTTGTATCTTTAAGAATTCAATGTCTGATTTTGAGGTTATCATTGTTTTTGTTTTTTGTAGGTTTATGTATAATCCATATTTTTTTAATATTCCGAAAACACGGCTGGTTATCTCTTGTAATTCTTCTTCAATTTCTGCCAGAAGATTGATATCTTCAGCGAAACGTAAGTTATTTATTCTTAGTCCGCCAACTACTATTCCAGTGTCATATTCATGAAGAGCTTCATCTATGACATATTCCAGAAAACAATTAAAAAGAAGAGGGGACAAGATGCATCCCTATCTTACCCCCCGTTCTTCCCAGAATGGTTCACTGCTATAATTTTTAATTTCAATTCTCATATCAGATGAGGAATAAAGAGATTTAATAATCCTAATGATTTTGTTGTCAATATCATAATGTTCTAAAATTTTCCATAATACCTCGTGCCATATTGAGTCAAAAGCTTTTTGAAGGTCTAAAAAGTTGTGACAGATTATTTTGTTATGTTCTATGTATTTTTCGCCTAGTATGTTTATTGTAAAAATATGGTCAATTGTACTTCTGGACTTCCGGAAACCTGCTTGTTCATCTGATAGTCTGATTTCTATTTTCTTTTCGATTCCTATCAATAGTATTTTTAACAGGATTTTTCTTGGATGACTAATAAGGCTTATTGTTCTATAGTTGCAACATTTATTGATGTTTCCCTTTTTAGGGATAGGTACAAGGACAGAAGTCCGCTATTCAGAAGGCCAAGTCTCTGTGTTTCATACGTCCTGGAATAAATTTAGCAAGGTGTCTTGATGATGTCACCTCATTCGCGTATCAGTTCCACTGTGACACCATCACTTCCTGGTGATTTTCCAATTTTTGAGGAGCTAACTGCTGCAATAACTTCTTCTTTTAATATGGGGTAATCTCCTTCCTCCGAACCTCCTGGCAAAATTCCGTCCAAAATATCATCGGTCAGTTGAGGGTCGTTTTGAAAAAGCTTGGTTGCGTAACATTTCCATCTATCAATTATTTTCTGGTTATCCGTGATAGGAGTTCCATCTTCATCTTCTATGCTCCAATTAATTGCGGTAAAAGGATTGGTTAGCTTATTGATTATTTGAAAAGCACTTTTTAGAATTATTTTTATTTTAAGTCCTCTTCTATATTTTTGCATTCATCTAATATCCATAAGTTTCTAGCATGTTTGATTTCTTTTTTAATAATCTTAGCAATATTTTTATACAGTTCTCTATTATCACCACTATTAATATGAGATTTCAAATATCTTCTTTCGTCGCATAGGTCCAAAATATTGTTGGTTATCCATGGTTTATTTATTTTCCTTTTGTATCCAAGGATTTCTTCAGCTGTCTCAGTTATCTTTTGTGAGAAGTATTTGGTTTTAGATTCGATACTATTATGTTTCTTGAAGCTTGTGTCGAAAATTTGTTTTAATTTGTATTTATATAGTGTATTTATTTGGGGATCTTTTAATTTTTCTATATTATGTCTTTTACGAGTTGATTTTGTAGGCAATCTTTCCCTCATTTTCATATTCACAGTTGCGATGACCATATTGTGGTCGCTGCCAATGTCGGCACCAGGAAATGATCTGGTTCTTGTGAGGTTGATGAAGTTTTTAAATCTTGTGCTTACAAGGATAAAGTCAATTTGGTTGTGTGTTTTACCATCAGGGAAAGTCCATGTCCATCTTCTGGAAGGTTTATGGGGAAATAGAGTGTTAGTAATGGTATGTTCATTTTGTGAGGCAAAATTGATCAATTCAAAACCTCTTTCGTTTGTGTTCCCATAGCCATATGGTCCGACAAATGGGAGATAATCCTTGCCGATGTCTGTTCCAATTTTGGCATTCCAATCGCCCTGTACAATCAAAAGGTCTTTTCTATTTTTTCCCCCTTAGATACAACTAATTGATTACATCAAAAGCTATTTTTCATAGATCTGATGGTTTTGGAAGGTTTCATGAAGCCTTTCCATAGTCGGCCTTTGCATTATACATATTCAATAGGAAATCATTTAAAAAGTTAGCAGAAAACTTGTCCCTCGATAATCAGCGCCACATAGGGCTGACAGGTGAAGTGCAGTTGAGACAAGTGAAGCATTTTCTTGGACATCGAACTGAAAAAAAAATAATAAAATAAAAATTCCAGAACTTCACTTAAAATTCGCAGTTATTTTTCCACCTAGAATAGAAATAGCTTCGGCACCGACGAGAGCATGCAAATTCCTTTATCGCGAATTCCTGAGAGACTTTTTATAACTGAGATTACGACAAAGTTGAAATAAACTCCATGCTTGGAAGACTCTCGTCCCCTTATATGCTACTTCAGAATTTTAATTTAAATCGTAGTGTGCGGTATTTTAGTGAAAATTTTGACAGTAACAGTTTAATCGTCAGATTTCTCACTTTACGTTAAATAATATCTTACTTTTAAATAAAAATGACAAAAGAATTAAAATGAATAAACACAAAAAAAGAACGCACAACAACAACAACAACAACAAAACTGAATTGTAAAATATAACTTTGAAGGATCCGTTAATCTTATTTTGAAAGAAGAGCCACTTCAAAGATTTAAATTACCATCATTACGAAATTTACATTCGGACAATAACGAATGGAATCAAACTGCGAGTTTTCTAATTGCCAGTATGTGGGATGAAAAAGCAGAATTTCCAGAAGGTGAAAAACCCTGCCACTTCCATAGAGAATCGCGCTCGCGTGTGAAAACCGAATATTATTTCTCCATAGTGTTGCGACCTCAGTTTCAAACCGAGTCTTAGAAAACTGAAAAACAAGCACAGAAATATTTCTTGCAGAACAATGCCTTCGTAGTTTTTATTGGACACAGTGGCCTTCTATTTACGTGCAGGAATGAAATTTAGCACTTCGATAGTTCGGGGCTGAACTATGTCCCCCCCCCCCTCCAAATAAATAATTCCTACGTGCTTGTACTTTAGCTTCTTGAGTTTATAAGACTTGTCTTTAAAAAAATAAATAAAAAGAGTAATTGATAATTCTTCTGTTTTGACAAGGGCAAGATATGTGTTAGAAAAATGAAGCATTAACTGCTTTCCGCGTAGTTCTCGAGGGGGGGGGGGATGCAATCCAACACTTTTCTTTACCGCGGCACTTTTCTCTTGCCATGATCTCTTTTCGTATTACATCTGTTCCGCTTTCCAGAATGAATATTTACACGCGCGCGCATTTGTGTGTGTGTGTGTGTGTGTGTGTGTGTGTGTGTGTGTGTGTGTGTGTGTGTGTGTGTGTGTGTGTGTGTGTGTGTGTGTGTGTGTGTGTGTGCAATTGTTAAACTGTTCAAGAAGTAAATCTTAGTAATTTCCTCTTCGTCTCTTTCTCTAACTTCCTCGTGAAATATTGTTGTTGTGGTGGAGATGCTCTTATGGCTATCCTAATGCATTTGTTTAAAATACTTTTCTAGGTTAAAATCATCTTTCCTGTTAGTGTCCGATCACGAATCGTCTTTGAAGTCCCATTTTTGCCGGTTCATTTTCGATGTTAATTTCATCCTTATTTTTGTCTTCTTTTTCATGGAATTAATTGTTATTTTAAAAACAGAATACACGGAATTTCAGATTTAGTAATTAGAATTTTTTTCTCTTGATTATTTTCGTCTCGTTTGGTGATAAATCATTCATATATATATATCATTAATTGTTTTAAACAATAAATAGAACTTCTAATTTTCCAGTATTATTAGTTTACTATAGGGGTCGCTGATGTATATCTAACCTTTTGTTGTTCTTAGAGATTGTTACAATAATAATTAAAAATAAAAATAAAATAAAATAAAAACGGCATGAATTAATCATCTATTAATCTTTACTTAGCTTGCAGCGCCACTTAATATCGAAATCACTGAGACAGCAATTAGCTTAATGGTTTGGCAGCAAAACAATAGCCCAATCAAAGTAAACAATGCAGTATTATTTGTATGGTTCGCAAGCAGAATGCAAGATCACTTCTAACGTCGTTGCAGGCCATTCACCAAAATAGAAATGAATCGAGTAAAAATGAGACCCGTCTAGTTGAGGTCTAGTGTTTGTATCTGCTTCCCGTTGTCACCAGCACCGGGTGACGTCATTGTTACTTGTTCTCGGCTTCAGACGTTCGACACGCGCTGCGACCAGGGAATGGTAGGAGGTCGTGGGAAACAGCTAATCGGGAACAAGGCTAATCTCTGGACTATTAATTCAGCGTGTCAGCACAAAAGTGGAACAATCGGCCGCTCCATCTCAAGACCTGCGTTTGCTTGTGAAAGCCATCCACTGTGACAACGCTCGCGCTTTGGCGTTTCCTTTCTGATCCTGTCACATCCACAAGGAGTGAGGGCTGTTTGGAGCACGTGCCACTATTGTCGTTCACAATGTCAGTGGATTGGACGTAAGCTTTTGTGTAATCGCGTACGATCCTGAAGTGATGCTAATAGCATTTGTGTTCCAGGGTTTGTTTTCAGCCGTTTTTGTCCTCGCGAGTGATGTATAAACCACCCCGTAACAATGCACGGCTGTATTTTTTTCCCCTTCTTCCTATACGATAGCAATTTCGCTTTATTTAAATGACAATTTAGAGGTTGACGAATCTTCGCGCTGGTAAAATTAATTATAGGCGCGCGCGCGCGTACACACACACACACACACACACACACACACACACACACACACACACACACACACAGAATTAACATCTCAGCTAAGCGTAGACTGGCGACTTCGTTGTTAGATAATTAATGCTGAGATTCAAAAGATTTTTTCGATGTTTATATAAACAAAGCGAGATTGAATATTCTAGTTTAATGGGTCACTTCAATAGTTAAAATCTTCAGAAATAAAGACCATCGTCATGAAGTGCATAACTGAAACTTGATTAGTAAAAATCTAGAAGAAAGAATGTGATATAAAAATGATTGCAATATCTAACAACTGACATGACTTTATTAAAGCTCTCACTAAAATATGAAAATTATTAGGTTCATTATTTAGCTGAAAAATCTGAGTTTTGCGCCAGTTCTACAAATTGAGATTTAGGGGGGAAAGACAATTTCCTCTGCTTGCGTACCAACACTACAGTAAAAAATCGACTTTTTTACAATTATTATTATTTTTATAAAGGACATTGCAAATGATAATTTGTTTTCGTCGAGCACGTTTACGACTGTCCTTGGAATTCTTAACTGAACAACTGACTAGTAAACATATCCGTGATTAATCAACACCTAAAACAGATGATGGAAATTATGATCGTTGTACTTATTCTTTGATAAGACATAATTTTTAAGCATTTTTTTTTCATTTACCAACAAAAACAGAAACAAAAACCTTTACTGTCTTGATAGTGGCTTTATGATTTTAGTTAACTCGGTCCTCCAATTCAAACTCAGTAATTGAACTGGAAGTGGGGAAAGAGTATCGGCCCTTTTCTTCAACTTAACATTGCTGTTTCCCAACTTGCGTAAACTTCAATGAATTGTTAAATAATTGGAGTTTGCAAGTTAATGCTCCTTTTAAAGAAGCATATATATTTATACTTGGTGTCACAAAATTTGTGACTATGTAATAGCCAAACTATTTTCGTGTAGACCTTCATGCAAAACACTTTAAATGATGAATTGGTGAAATGTCAATAGAATGAAATCATGATCAACTTGTAGAATCTCACTTCTGAGTAAAGACCTCTCCCGAATGCGAGAGGATTGGATCTACTACTACCATGGTGATCCAGTCCATCTTGGGAGAATGTGTAGTTTGTATTTATGCATGTGTGAATTAATGAGACAAGCACAAACATTAATGTCCATGATGGTATTCGAATCGCATTCTATTGGCTGAAGAGCGGATATTCCAACCACTTGGCTAACCAAGTCGGTTATTGTTGTCTATCTTAGAAAAATCATAATAATCATCCTCGATCCTTACCCCTACCAACGATGGCCTAGTTGACCAAGTGATTAGCGTATCCACTCTCTAATCAACGTGCTGCTGATTTGAATCCCACCGTGGGCATGGACAATCACAATTGTTTTTTGGTGAAATATGAGTATTATCTCCTAGTTTATGACATCCTGCTTATTGGTGAAAGAAGTGACCCAAAAAATTCAATGCTTGATCCTTAGGCCGAATTTATATACAAAATTAATAGAAAAAATCCTTAGCTCACCGTCATACTACTAACGATGGGTTTGAAACATTTTCTGCATATTCCTTTCTATCATTATGTGGACAGGATAACCATTACAAAATTAAGATAACATCGTCATATGTGGAAAGTGCGATGAGTTCAAATTTAGTCTGCAGTGGATATTATATTAACAACATAATGCATGTGTTCTCTTATACAGTTTCCATATATAGACTTATTTCTGCATCTACAAGAAAGTAATATAAGTATTTCTTCCATAAGCTGTGTTTCTTTTTGAATGCACCGTACAGAGAAAAATAAAATAATAAAATAAACATTGTCTGAAAAATCACAGGACTATTCATTTCTAGCTGAATTGGCGCACATTAGCTCCAGCAATTTACTTTTGTGGAAAGAATGATTTGATTTAATGTTTGCCACTTGAAATGACCAGGGCTCGTAGGTTACAAAGCTTTAGCCATCAAATCGCAATGTATTTCCGTTGATTTTAGCAATTTGTAGCATATGTTTCTATTCCCTTGACTAGATGAAAGAACCAATATGTTATTTACATGAGCCGAGTAAAGCAAAGTTTCAGTAACAGGGATAGACTAAGCAAGGAGAAATATAACACAAAAGGTTAGATGAAAGGTGGATTTAATTTCTTGTAACTTCATTATAAATTGTCATAAATCTAGAGAAATTAATGACTAAATTAGGATGCATAAACTAGAGTAAGTGATATTTCTGTAATCACGTTCTTTGTATTATTCGCTAGAGAGAGTTCGGTCCCAAATGGAGGTGAATGAATTAGCTATCCATGAAGATGATGTTATGTAATAGGACTAACACAAATTAATACTCAGTATATGACCCTTCTCGAAACTGATCCTGAAAATCCCAAATAAATAAAGTGAACATTTACAAAAGTTATATTATTCTATGATTTGTCTACAAGTAGCAGTAGGAATATGTTATTGCAAAATTCCCTTTCATCAAAGTCTGAGAATAATCGAAAGAAAAAAATAAAAGAAAAGAATCATATGCTTACACGTAATATTAATTTCGTTCTCTAAATGTTTAATGACAAACTCATTTCCAAATTTATAAACATTAGTTCTCCTAAATAATTTCGAACTTCTTACATTGGTCTAATTATGTTTTATGCGCTTTAAAAAAAAAAAAAAAAAACGTAAATATAAACTTGTTATTTTCGTTTTCTCAGCCTTTACTAAGGTCATTTCGGGAACTCTGCCTGAACAAATTTTAATTCTATATGATACTTGAAATACGGTCGAAACAGTTCAATCTATGATACTAATGTATTATGTCTGTTAATCGCATATATATGGCTTGTTTGCCTACTTTGTTGGAAGAAAAATCTGAGTTTCAGGAAGGAAAAAGTCCAACTCTATATGACACGTCATCTCACAGTCATTTGAAAACACTTATAGAGGTTCTTCACTTCTTAGAAGGAATTCAAATCCAGATCTTTCTAACTAAAGGGTAATATCGTTACCGACATAGCTAGAAGCACTGGGAAAAAGCTATTAAAATTATGTCGTTAATTTCCATACTGACCTGACGAAAGTTTGTAAGATTTTGTGCTTAGGATGCTTACAAAATGTCCTTACGGCTGAATTTTCGTTTGAAAGAAGTATTTTTTGCAAAAATTGGAAAATATTTGGAACTGATATTAGTAATTCGGCACCGGCTAAATGGAATTTAATGCAATTTCGGATCGTTATTATTAAACTTTGTCGAATTCGTTTCAATGTTTAGTTTTAGTGGAAGTTGATGTTTGATAAAGTATTTAACTCACTCGTCTGGTTTTTACAAAAGAATCCGATAGAGTTTTTTTGAATAACATAAATTTGTAGCATAATCATAACAGTTCTTTATAAAATAACAGAAATATCGACAGTCGAAAACTTATTTCTGAACAATTTGCGACTTCCTCTGTTGTATGTAAACAATTAATAAAAGAGCTTGTAATTCATATGCAAGCTTTAGAGAGAAAAATAATAATAATCTACCGACTGAACTGAATATTTACTGTCCATGTCTGAATCTCAAGCTATCATTATCAAAGGTACTTTAAAGATATACACTTAGTGAAGTATGAGAATGAATTACCTCGAGAATAAGAATCTTTTGCTATTACTGCTGACGAAAAGATCAGAGAAGGAGACAAAATTTGTGTAGGAGAATCAGCCATCATTTATGATGCTTCTGTAGGAGTTCCGCAGAAGTTGAGCCAATTTCAAGAAGAATCTCAGTACTTTGAGTTGCGATTGTGTAGAAGTTTCGCTTTCTTCCACCTGATAAAGTGGTTTTTATCCAAGGCATGTTGGTTTATCCGGTTGTAGGTTGTCCGCATCGAATATACTATTTATGTTCTTTGTTATTGCCTACGGTGGCCCGACCTATCTGTCTGTCTGAAATACGGAGTAGCACATTGACAGAGGATAATGAAATCACCTGCAAAGGAACGAGGGAGACGAGAGAGAGTGAAGATCTTAGCGGTATTTGATTGCTTATGGAAGGGGGAAACTTTGTTTAGTGGTTTGTACACTTTTCTAATTCTACGTCATTTTAGGAGAGAACTGAACCCTGATAATACGTCGACGTGTAAATATTCAGTTTTTCTTTTATTATTATTAAATATTTAGTAAATTATTCATTTTATCCACTTAGTTTTTTTTTTTTTTTTCAGAAATCTTCGATATGAGTGAATGCAACAGCCACTGAAATTTGAATTTGGAAATAGTGTGCTTGTGCATTTAGTCATATTTGTACACCGAAAATAAAATTAGTTTTTCGGTCAATCCTGGGATTCAGGAGTGACTGACGAAAGAATTTTTTCATGTTATAATTCTATTATTATCGGCGAAACTATTGAAAAGATAATAATAGTTCCGTCCTAGCTCGATCGAATTTAACAGAAGTTGGTATTTTGGATCACTGTTAAAGGTTTTCGTTTATATTAGACCATCTTAATTGCAAATTATGCCAAGGAAGATCATGTTAACGTATACCAAAACATTCAATTATTGTAATATAGTATCAATAGAACAAGAAAGCTTTACCAAAGAACTATTTTTCTAATTATCTCCGATCGTTAGTTAGTTATTCACAATGACGTCATTTTGATGCTGTATGGGCGCTTCGCTTCCGTACCTCACTGGGTTTTGGGAGTGAAGCCTTCTGCTAGGAGAAGTGGTAGAGTCGCAGATGCCCTTTCCACACGGAGTTAGTAGAACAACCACAAACATTCATGCCCCTGGCGGGATTCGAACCAGCAGTTTCATAGCTAGAGCGGATACGATAACCACTCAGTCAAACGAGCTCTCGTACGATCGTTGCAGCACTATATCATTACTACAGTTTGTTGATCTGTAGTTGGATTTTGAGTATTAAAAAATTATTGTTACCGCTAAACAATTCGTCAGGAAGAAAGTTCCTAGATTATCTAACCCTTAACCTAACCACGACACATAAACTGCTATAGGTTTACAGCCGTAGTTAGGATTCACATAAAAAATAATAATGCAAATTATTTAATTGCGATAATGTTAAGGCAAAATTATCGAAGTTGTATTTTCAGGTCGATTACTTAACATTCTATATCCACTTTGGTCATTATTCATTTCGATGCCGAAACAGATTAACATAATAATTCTCTGAGGGCCCCTGCATTAAAACAATCATTCTTGACTTATTAATTTGTGGTCGTTACCGCTATGAACCATACGAGGAGGGGTACTTAATTGCCAATTAAGCCGGTTTTTGGCAAGTATTAGGCCAGGCGAGGCACGGGTTACTGTTTGCAGCTTGTTATTTGCCAACACTATATCATTACTACAGCAACAGCGTAATCATATTTACTTTGTCGAGATCCGGTTATCATTTGAGACATGAATTCATGCTTTCGTTCTCAGCTCCTCCTAGCACTGCCTGGAATTTTTATCGCCATCACTAACTGCTATGGTGGCGCTGTTTCATAATGGTAACGACTTTTCGTCATTTTGCGAGGTTAAATTGTTTGTTCTCCCCCCTCCCCCCCTTCATTATTGGCTACGCGCAATTGGTTAGACGATTGCCACATGCAAATAAATTATTGAAGTGTGAAGTGGGATGGTTTTCTAGGGGTGATCATACAGCACGACTTCCCTCCTGGCTTGTTATAATATCCTGCCACAGCACCTATAATAGTAGAAGTAGCGATAAAGAACTGGGAACATAAATTAAGTGGTACAAGGACTTTGGTCACTCAAATGTCATTATCTCTTTTTGTATTTAATGAATGCAAATCGCAATGGCCACCTGTTTCAGCTTGGTGCATGTTTACGTTTGCCCGTGGGAGAACGTTATTGGTAAACATTCAAAAAATTAAGTCTGAAAAGTTATATGACTTAGAGGGACTGAAATAACAAAAAATCAATTATTATTATTGTTATTGTATATTTTCAAATTTTCCATTTTTTTTTTAACAATTTGAGTAATCCGTATGAATTATATCTAGAATTGCAATGGGGTTATATCTGAAAAATATGTTCTAACGAAAACCTTTTTCGATTAAAGAAAGCATATATGCTGTAATCTCTCGATTACTTTACTTAAATCTTTATCTCTGGCCCTAAAAAAAAAAAAAAAACTGACGCCATCTTAGCTGTTTTTGTATCCACCACAATAATAAACCCACCAGTTTGCACTAATCTATGTAATTCATTAATGTGAGGTTGGCAAGGATTATTTTCGTTTCTGTCCATTGGGAGTTTATAAAGTCTTTTTATTTCCTAGATGAGTAGATGATGTTCACTTAACTTTAACTATTTAGGAAATTGCAGGCTGTCTTGGCCCTTTAGTCGCCACAGTTCAGGAAATTTTTACGACTACTGTAGGTTCTTCTCAGTTCAAGAGGTTTTCTTTCTGTTTTTTTTTTTTTTTTGCGCTTCGAGAAAAATCCTCTTTGTAAACTAGTAAACAAAACAAACAAATAAACAAATAAAAGCTGAGAAAGAAATTTATTCACACCGACCTAACTTAAATTGAACCTAAATCTAGAATAGATTCAGCTTTATGCAAGTTTCTAACAAGCATATGTAATCGCCTATTTCGGTATTTACATAGTGCATGTTTTCTGCATATAATAATTTTCGATGAGTCACGACGAAAGCAACACGTCGTAGTTCTGAGCATCACATTTTCCATTTCATATAAGTAAAGATTTTATAGTAATTTCCAATGTTGATTATGGCAGCACAAACGCACTTAAGTAAAATGTACATTTTGCATACTTTCTTTCTTAATCTTTCCCTCTTTTACCTTTTACGGTATCAAAGGTTTCTATTTCTTTATAACTGCAACCGTTACACGAGGATAAGGTGGTTGGTCCTATGCCTCCCGATGTATCCTATGTCTGTAGAAGCGTTATGTTCTCAAGGCCGGTTTGCCTGCTTGAGGGAGAAAAAAAACCCAGATAAACTGGGGAGAAAAAACCCTCCACGCCCAAGACCGGCTAATTTGGCTATGTCAGAACGATCTTAAGCTCCTCACGTCAGCGACGAGAATCGAATCCAGGACACTCCTTTCCTAGGCATATGGTTGCGAAGCGCATAGCCACTCGGCTAACCGTGCGGACATTTTGCATACAAAATACCAAAAACGTCGGAAACGTAATACATAGGACTGACAATATTGTGTTAGATTTATGTTAGGCTAATAACATCAAGCATGCATGACCCGATTTTCAGATATTTCTCTCTTCAATTAGCGCTGCTCGAAAAATAATCATACAACCAAAACCAGTCAGGAGTAGAACTGTCTAGAGAGAGAATGAAAACATCAGAGAGAGAGAGGGAAAGAGATTAAGATGAAGAAAGGTGGAAAGTGAGAGAATATCGAACACATACCAGTACTACGATAAAGAGCCAAGAGGTTATTTTTCCGGCGACATAAATTAAGGCATGTAACTCTTAGATTTCGATGGATTTCGATCTCCGAGTTTCGTACCCGGCTGTAAAATAATACGGAATTTACTATCCCCGTTAACTTAACATACCAGTACTATTAATTTTACATGATATTGTTTTGCTTTAGTTTTTTATATGCTCATAACAAAACTGCTTGTAACAGTTCTGCTTGTTGCCCCTAGGGCAGTTTAAACAAGGAAGAGAGAGGTTTTAATTCCTCTTCTTGATAAGTCTTACTAATACGTCTTAAAAAAAAAAGAAATATTTATCCATCTGTATAAATAATGATAAAATAAAAGTAGTGTATATTCGTGTTCATCTCCTGATTTAATTATGTGTGGGGGATTTACGACCCTTAGTCTCTAACAGCTTCCATTAAAACGATAGAAAGATCATGTCTGAAATCCCATAAGGAATATTTTCCTGAATTTTAAAACTAGTGTTCAATTAGTTGGTCTCAGCTGGAGATCGTAAAGTTTCTCCACCAGAAAACATCTTTTTCTGTTTTCCATTCTGAAAAATTCTGAATCCAAATCACAAAATTTTGCTGGAGAAAAGAGTTCACCAGCATACCACGATGTTAGCTACCATATTCTGATATCTAAACAACTGAATCCCACGTGGCCTGTTTAGAGAGAAAGAGAGAGAGAGAGAGAGGGAGAGATTCAACATATAATGCATCAGTATTTGAACTAATCTTATGGTATTTCTGTTGTCTTTTCTCTCTATCACCTTTTCTCGTTGTCACACACTATCATTGCATATCACAATAAAATGAAGGTCGTTTATGAAACCTTTCATTTTCATTCTCCATTACAGCGAATGGTTTCTTATCTTTAAAACCAACGTTACTAATTCTGCATAATTTACAGCATTTCCTCGGGTCGATAAGAAACCTGTGGGGTATATGCAACGAACACAAATCTCATCTAGCTATTCCCTAAGCCGCAGGAGGCGGGGCAGGAAAGGATAATGATGCAAGAATGAATGTGCAAATAGCGCAGAATTGTGTTGTCATTAACATATTTGATTTGACGATCATTAGCTATAATAGATGTCAGTCCATTAGTTCTAAGAATGGTGGATGCAAACATTCAGAATTGCTTCTGGCCACATTCTCCACCTTTTTATTATCACATACTGTCAACAGAAATTAGTAATGTGAAGCTTGCATGTCATATCGATACACACCCTATTCTTTTCATCACATCGCCAAAATGGTATAATTCATTGTTTTTCATTTCTTCGCGAAATCCGAAGACATTTCGTTAACTTTCACTTAGTATTTTACTGCTATGTTGCTTGTTTTTGAATAACAACGTGATTCAGTTTTGTTACAATAGTGGTTTCTCAGTAAAAACTGTGCTACTTAAATTTATATAATTATTATTGTTGCTTCGTAACTGCCACTTAAAGAGGGCGCGCTCTACATTGTGAGTTGATGTCATCCTCTTATTAGCTTCGCAACGTATTAAACTCATAGCGCAATACAATGGAAGAACACCTCTCTCTCTCTCTCTCTCTCTCTCTCTCTCTCCTTGCTGCTAACTCGTTAGTTATACTTGTTTTCTTAGCGTATTTTGTTTTTATTATATCGAAGATTTTCTTAATGTTTAAGTTTGACAGTGACCAAAAGATTTCTAGTTATTTTTGGAATATTTTTTGATTGAAACTGCATTCCAAAGCAACGAAAAGTAGAATCATTTGTTGCCTATTTTATAACTGCAATATATTCGTTTGCTGTGACAAACATCCTAATAGATGATCTTCAATTACTGTTAAGCAGTAAATTCTGTGAAATGAGCAGAAGCTACTTAGCAGTCCTTCTTCTGGATCTCACGGATTTTTATGATATAATACAAAATCTGCAGATATCAATTTTTATCCGACAGTTTAAAAACGTTCCATTGCTGTTTGTTCTTATGTTCTTATCAGCTGCTCGAATTATATAAATATTTTTCGACTTGTATCTTCTGATAACAGAAAAAAAGTGAATTCATTGGATTCGCCAGAAAGCAGCAGCCCCTGTTACAATATTCATTCCCATGTTTCAGAACCCATATTTAGACTATAATTATGATCTGTATTAGTAGCCATAGAACACCTTCCCATTTCACACTTTCATTAAAGTGCCATTGCGCAATAGGCATAAGCATAATTCCATAATTTATCGCTAGGATTTCTTAGTGCTGTGAGTCGATTTCATTTTCTCTGATTGCTGTGAATTTTGAATGAAATAGGAAGAACAGAATTAATGCTCATCGGTCTGTCGATAACAGAAAATCTGCAGGCTAACACATTAGTACTGATTTTTTTTCTGCAAAAGAAAATTTAATGTTTGAAGTAAGCACCATTTTCTTTAGATAGTACAATGCTTCCCTATAATAATAATAATAATAATAATAATAATAAAAGTAAATGCAGATTATGCTATCAGAAAGATGAGACTGTAGAACTAATCAGTACCTGCGGCAAGATAGCTCAAACTGACTATAAATACCGTCATGATCAAGTGACCAAAATAATTCATTGGCATGTATGCAAAAAATATGGCTTTCCTATACTGATAACTGGTGGCAGCATAAAATAGAGACAGTATTGGAAAACGAAACAGCAAACATTCTCTGGAACTTTCGAATACAAACTGATCGGCATTTGGAACACAATAGACCTGACATCACAATTATCAAACATCGATATTGCAGTACCCAGTGATAACAACATTAACAACAAAGAACTCGAAAAAATTACTAAATAGCGAGATCTGGCAATCGAAGTTGGCAGGCTGTGGCTTAAACACACTAAATAGTTATCGGTGCACTTGGCGCAATTTCAAAGAAGCTGTCCAACTATTTACAGCAATTGAACATTAACGAAGTGACCCCCCATATGACCTACAAAAATCAGCATTACTTGGAACAGTCCATATTTTACGACGCTACTTGACAGACTATTCTTAGATTCATGGGTAGAATTTGAATTGTTCTGAATCACCAGTCAAATTGTTGTTTAAATCTTGTTTTGACTGTGTATCAATTATGTGAATAAATAATAGTAATAATAAAGAAAATAAGCCCTCTGTGGTGTTAGTCTCAGACGAAGTTGGCATTATTTTTCCTTCCGGAAACTGATTTTCATCTTACAAAACAGGCAAATCTGCTAGAAGAAAACACGCAATTTACAGACAATATACTGGACTCATAGTCTTAGTTGCTTTTGCCGTAATCATGAATAACAACAACAATAACAGCAGCCGTACAGATGAAATTCAATGCTAACCGAAGCTTCCATGAACACTCGGAAAATGATTCCAGCAATTCATGTTTTGGACTGGTGAGAAGAGGGAAGAAAAGAGATCGTGGTAGTAGAAATGTAAAGGAAATTCAATAATAACAATAATAACACTGGTGTTTTCAATCTCCTAAACTAGTTTGCCCATTTCTTTATGTAGTGAGACAAATGAAAACAAGCTTCAGGGAATAACATGTTTAAGCTTTGAGTGAACATAAACAATGATTCAAAATATACAATAATACATCTCAGTTATTTAGTTGCTCTTGTCATGGATATCTTTGCACGTTATTTCACTAAATTTTCCTTACATTGTGACATCCAACACCAACGTTATTCTGATAGCCTCCCAAACTCATGTGAGAGCTTCTTTTCAAACATGTTTCGAGCTCTCACTATTTCAAGCATTTCCCTTCACATGAGCATAGAAGTCTCGTTGCATTAATGAAGCCGGAAGGACATGGTCTCTTTACCATGCTGCTACTTTGTTAATAATTTTAATAACTAGCATTTAGTAGTCATGCATGATATCACGTCCCTCTTAAAATGATACCACCAGGAAACACCTTGGAACGAAATATTTCCCATGGTTGTGAACTTCTCGTGTAAATTTACAAACCTACTTCAGTTTCGTTCATGATTATAAATATCTACAACATAGCACTCTCATGAATAACAAATCACGTAAAATTTCTCGTGTGCTATCTTATCTACTTACTGCTTATGCATAGTTTGTATTATTATTAGATCTAGCACACACACGCTAATTACCATTATAGACAAGGCCTCTCACAATCCATGATGACAGATCTGAGCTCGCTTTACATCGAGGGTGTGTGTGTTAGAGCTGTCCCTCCTATGATCCTTATCTCTATGGTTATGGTTGAGATATGCTACAGATTTTCGCCCAGAATGCTCTTGAACTCATTTTCCGAAGAAATCTAATCAGCTATTAAGAGAGATATGACATCTAAGTGCCTAAATTTGCGCTATATGAGTGCCACTTATACTGTAATTTGTAGAGAATACTCAAGGAAATTGTAACAATATTTGCATATTTCAAATGGAAATTCTGTTTTCTAAAATGCTTCTTGCAAACACTGCCTTTGTGTATGCATTAGCTTAGTCGCATTCATGCTAATTTTCGCGATATTGCCTATAATAAATATTGTTAAATCACAGTCGGTGAAGAATTTATGTGAAACTGAATATTCAATGATGCTGCGTCAGACTGCTCTAACTTATATTACGTGCGCTAACAATAATTACCGCACATAAAGGTGTATAAGCTTTTTTTTAACTCATTGCCTTCATTTTGTTATTTCAGTTAAGCATCACAAATTACTAATAATAAAAGAGAAGAAATAATTTATTATTTTATTCAGATGACGCACGTCACCGGGTAGCAGGACGAATTATTATCCGTGTCAGCAGCGTCAACTCTTAAAATTGTCGCCAGATCGTGAAGCTTAAATTCTGATGGAAATTAAGCACTGAAATATAGCATTCTTTTCAACAACCATGCCAATGAACAGCTAAGCTGATTTTCCAAAGTGGTTTGCGGCTAAGAGACTGCGACATTTACTACTACTACCTACGTACAGACAAGAACGAGTGAACCGCCCTCTTCTCTCACTAGCGGCAACACTAATTACTATTATCAACCGGTAAATCATGATTAATTAGAAGCCCACCCTACTGTCCCTCAGGTGAGTGTTGCGCTGTTTATGTATGAGTTCTACTGCCGCTTCAAGGAGATCCAGTTTTTGACAGTGCATACAACAGCTCTGCTAGCTAAGCCTAACGCGACAAGTCAGTCACTTTGATCACTAATTCAAACATTTTCTTCTATCTAATTATTGCTCTTCCACTTGTGTCAAGCTCCTGTCACGCGAGCCTATTTGGATAGTTGGCACAGCCTCACGACTTTAAACATTTGTTTTTAGTACAATCACGTAACTTTTAAAAAAAGAAATAATAATAAAGGTCAATTGTTTGTTATTGGTTGCTGCGCAACAGACGTGTGAAGCTCTAAATTAGATTATGGGATGCTAAAAAGAAACACACACATACACACACACACACACACACAGAGAGAGAGAGAGAGAGAGAGAGAGAGAGAGAGAGAAGAATCAAACTAGCAAAGACAAAAGCAGCATCAAGCAAAAACACACATGCAATCAATTTACACTCTGGTGACTATTTAAAATAAAAGAATAATGAAAACACATAGACAAACAACTAGAATGAGATTAAAAAAAAAAAGAAAAGAAAAGAAATGTGAAACACATCAGCAGTGTTTCACACTAAGCACCAAAAACAGGCGATTTTTTAAATTTATTTGTTGATGTTTATCAGACTGCGTAATGCAGCTCTACTGCACAAAAGACTGGTGAAAAAAAAACATTGCCGCGAAGGTTGAAAATGATTCTGCTATCCGAAAATAAATTCCAACAAGGTCACAAGAACGTGAGAAAGTAACACCAACAAACAGTCACGATGTTGCCCAGCTACTTCAAATAGTTTGAGTTTATTTTGCTTATTTCTTACATAGAGTGGATTCACCTGACGAAGTACAAATGGGTGAAAACAGACAGAAAAGAATGGGGTGCTTTTTTTTCTTTTTATTTTAATTTCTTTTATTATTATTTTTTTTCTGTTTTGCACTTTTAACTGACTCTTATCCATAACAGGTGATTGGTATTCCTGCATATCAAAAACTGTTTCTGTTTATAATCAAACCATTCAAATCTAAATGAGCATTTGCTGACTCATCTCTAAAAGGAATATTTCCGAATATTTCCGTCTACACACACACACACCAGAAAATGTTGGGTTCGATTTTATTGTTATGACTACCGATTCTTTAAAAAAGACGATGACGTCCATCTTCATTTGAAATTTTTGCGTTTTTGTCGATCATCATCATCATCATAGTTAATTCAGATATGAGTGGGAAAAGATATATAGAAATATGCATATAGCATCAATAATAACAAATCCTTTAGATTCTGCTCCAAGATTTCTCTGCCAAGTAGTAAATACCTGGAGGTGCATGTGTCGTCTTCAAAACGAACTTAACTCTGCAGTGCGAAAATCACTTTGTCGGCTTTCTTTCTTTGTTTGTTCCCATTAACTGGCTTGTAAAGAGCAACAACACTGAATATAGATGAAGTTAAATATCTAAGTTTGCTGACCCAACACCTTATTTGCATTTTCTAGCATAATTTACAGTATTTCTTCGGGTCGATAAGAAACCTGTGGGGTATATGCAACGAACACAAATCCCATCTATCACTCCCTACCCCGCAGGAATTGCTTCTATTATCTGTCTCTTGACTAGATTAACTACAGAGTTATTCTGTCTAGTTTGTCTAGAATACCTCAAAACACCTTCCGTTGTTTACTGGAGTTAGTATCAAGACGGATGCAAGTGGTTATCTCAGCAAAAGGAGATCCAACATGCTACTAGGCTAACGTGTTTATCCTATATTGATAGAATGCCCAGAAATTATTGATTCTATATAATAATGATGATCTATGTGAATATAGCTTGATTAGTGGTTTTGCACTGATAAAGCTTGGTAATTGTGATGATGATGAGTTTGGATTACTTTTTCCTAAATATTAGTTAGGTTTTCTATTCAAGAAAGAAATTGTGCTTCTTTTCACTATGCCAGAGTATCGATGTATAAACCAGTAATGAAAATATCCTTCTTCTTCTTCAAGAGTGGTAATTTGTTTCCTTCTATTCATATTTAGGACTTTATAGTTTTCTTGCAATTTGACTCTTACCCACTTAGTGATGCATTTTACACAGATTATCTAGGTGGTTTTGGGCAATTTGAATGTTGTAGTCGAAGAGCACAATATCATCTGCAAAGCAAAGACTGCTTCTATAATTTTGTTGTCGAATCTTCAAAAAGTTATTCTGTACATTTTTTTTTAATCTGAAAAATTAGTCAAATGCAGTAATAAAATGATACGGCGATGGAGTCTCTCCGAAGAACTACAGTGAAAATAGGACCGCTGTCAGTCATCTCTCCATTGTCTATTACTCTTGCATAGTTCTGGTATTGTTCTATTATTGCTTGAAGTATTTGTAAGGATATTATACCATAATAACTAAGAATGTTGAACATCGTTTTTTATTGATTGAATTGAATTGATTGATTGAAGATTTTTGCCGATATAAAACAAAAAAAAACTTTATTTGTACAGCATAATAAATAATTTTTTTTCTCTTTGAAAAAATAATTCGCAATTCTTTTATCTTCACATTCATGTGATGAAGCAACTGCAGGTTGTTAGTCCCTAACTTAAATACAAGGCTCATAAAGATGCTGTTGCTGGGCAACCAGCGACATCGCTTAGAATATTTATTTCTTTATCATATATCAAGGTCCGTGGGAAGAAAGAGAGCGCGACGTTAATGATATTTATCATCTGTATATTCATGTATTACGAATTTCTGAGAATTTCTCGTTATTTGTCTACTATTCTTTAGGAGTTCAATAACATTGTTCCATTACCATAAAATTTAATTTCCGTGCACTTAGCACAGAAAGCCGCATTAGTTTCTGGTTGGTTCGAAAGACTTAGATTCGAATTTCAGCAAGGACTCAGAGAGCTCTATTTTGTTCAAAATTATTTCAACCGAGACACAATTAAACAAGCTCAGAGTGATGCGGATCGGAAAAAGTTTAATTTTTCCTCAAAACTCCATTTGTTTAGTTAGAGAACGACAAATCTAACAAAACAAAAAACAAACCAAAAAAACAAACAAACCGGAATGAATTACCGTATTTTTCGGACCATAAGACGCACCTTTTTACATAGAAAAATCGACTTAAAATTGGGGTGCGTCTTATGGTCCGAAGGTAACATTAAAATACGAATCTTTAAACTGTACCGAAGCTGTTAGCGAAGTTCAATTACTGGCGCAATATGTTAATAAAATTAGTAAGTACGCCACTGAAGGTAGGTACCTAAGCTATCTTGCTGCATGTGGGTGAATCACCGATTTAGAGCATCAATAGTCATTAGTGTGCAAAGATGTGCTTTTGTACGGTTCATTTGAATTATTTTTTATAAGTCGTTAAGATTTTATATCTTAAAATTAGAAAAAATGAGTGTAAAACAAAAAAAGACTTTCATATAACGTGAGTTATAAATTAAATGCGATAAATTATGCAAAACAATATGGAAACAGAGCAGCAGAAAGACATTTTGGTCCACCAAGAAAAAATGGTTCACGAGTGGAGAAAACAAGAAGAACAATTAAAACTGCTATGCAAACACAAGAAAACATTTCGTTCGCACCTAGAAAAATGGCCAGAATTAGAAGCACAAATGAAAAATTGGATAACAAATCATTCAAACATGGGAATATCTGTTTCTACGAAAATGATAATTTTTGAAGCGAAACGATGGGTAACTGCTAATGGAATTTTAGATTTTACCGGATCACCATCGTGGTGCTTTCGTTTTATGAAAAGATACGGGTTATACATGCCCACAAAAACCACTCTAGCCCAAAAAAGGCTGGCTGATTATGAAGCTAAAATTAAAGAATTCCATAGATTTGTCAGATCAGCGAGAAAGAAATTTAACTTTGAGCTTAATCAAATTGCGAACATGGATGAAGTGCCTGTAACTTTTGATGTTCCTTTGGACAGTTTGGACAGTAGATTCAAAAGGCACCAAATCAATAGTGATCAAAACAACAGGTCACGAAAAACTCACTACACTTTAGTTTTAGCTTGTTGCGCGGAAGGACCAAAACTACTCTCCCATGTTAATCTTCAAGAGAAAAATTACTGAGAGATGAAATTCCTCGTGGCATTATTATCCTTGTTCAGATAAAGGCTTGCTGGACGAAACAGGAATGAAATTATGGTTACAAAAGATATGGGCAAAACGTCCAGGTGCGTTGTTTAAAAAGCCTGCGATGTGGGATCAATTCAGAGCGCATAAAACAGAATCAATCAAGAAGCTTCTAAAAGAAATGAATACAGAATTCGCTGTCATTCCTGGAAGCCTTACAAGTCAATTACAACCCTTGGAAGGATCTATTAATAAACCGTTCAAAAATTTTATGCGGGAAGAGTGGAACAAATGGATGGCAAAGCCAAATCACGATGTTACAGCAACAGGACGTATGAAAGGGCCAACAATTTCAGACGTATGTACCTGGGTGAAAAATTCATGGGAAGCTGTGAAAGAAGAGACGATTATAAAGTCATTTAAGAAATCGGGATAAGTAATGCGATGGGTGGTACCGAAGATGACGCAGTTTTTGAAGGGAGTGACAACAATAGTTCAGACGAAAGTAATACGAACGGTGACATTAACGAGACGAGTGATAGTACCGAGAGTGAAAATGAACTGAATATTACTAATACGAATGATTGTAACAATAAATAAAAATTAAGTAAGAATTTGTAAATATCTTTATATAATAAAATAATTTTTTCTTAAAATCGTCTCATAAATTTGGGGTGCGTCTTATCGTCCGACAAATACGGTATATTTCATAATTGTATGCATTTATACAGAACCATTTTTTGGCTTATCCGTTCGATATCTTATCCCTTGTCATTTGAAACATAAAGCCAGTCGGTATAGACGAATTCCTTTGGTCGGAAAGATCTGGGTTAGATTCCTGTTCATTAGGTGAGGAAGTCCTGGTCTCTTTCGACTAAAGGTGAGTTAGCTGGTCTCATACGGAGGTAAAGGATCTACAGTCTACAGTCATATTCACAGTCATAAAACATCCCTCATTAGGAGGGCTCAACCCGTCCTTAGGGAAGGGGAAGGATAGGAGGAAAACCCATACGAAATAAATAATAATAAATTTAAAACATATATATATATATTTAGTGTTTCGAAATAAATCAATTTGACTTATTTGAATTTAGGTATAAAATCACGTCGCTTTTATACATAAAATTATGTATATTTGTTATTATTTTATTTATGCCTTCAAAATGAGTACAGTTAATTCGTTTTGTGAGTTAAAAAAGGATTATTCACTCAAATTATTATTATTATTATTATTATTATTATTATTATTATTATCAATCATCAATCAGTTAACGCCTTTTTATTCCCATATAGGGAGTAGGCGAAGCCGTTTAGCCCTATCTAACTTTTGGAGACTGAGTGGGTAGTTCAAAGTCCACTGGCAGACAATCAGAGATAGCTGGCCCAAAGCTATCACTAATTAAGCGGCATGCAATGAAGAGAGATCGCTCAACAATTGCCGCCATCTCGTGGTCCCTAACTCTAACACAATATATTTAATGTTCTGAAATAATATGAGTTCTACGGTCGATTTTCTTGAGTTTATGGGACGAAAAATCCGAGTTTTCTGGGGAAAAAACCCATCTTGCCTGTGCTAGATCTCGACTAACTCGGGAACCGGTCGAAAAAATGCTTACGAAAATTTCTTCTAATCGCCGACTAGATTCGAAAAAAAGTCTTCCTTCGTGCGGTCAAGTGCCGTGGTGTGCAAACGCCACATCCACTGAGCTACACAGGCTCTTGCGCTACACATGCTCTTTATTATTATTATTATTATTTATAAAGAAAGTTTACAAATTTGATATTTGTTGACGCGTTAATTTTATTCATTTTATTTTCAAAGTTTTCATGTACAGTCTTCTCAACAGAAGGCCAAAAATAGGAACAGGTCTCTAAACGGCGAAAAATTCATCTCTCATCTGAAAACATTCACAAATTCTTTTATAGGCGATTCTGACTGCTTGCTGACGATCCGCAGGAAATGATGTTAGTTCAAATCACTAAATTTGAAACACATTCCTAGATCCAAGTAAATTAATTTTTGTTTTCATTCACACTTGGCTTATTCATCTCATGTCAAAATATTAAATCCTCGTAATCACCTAAAAATGTGAATTCCACCTGCAAAAGGCTATTATCCTAATTTGTGGTCTAAGGGTTTGATAATCCTGAAACGCTGCTCTAAAGAACAAAAGTAGAACTTTTTTCAAGCCACTTCAGGCCTCCAATAAATAGTAGTCTCGAAACGGCAAAAAATTCATTTCGCATCTGCAAACATTCACAAAACTCCATGCCAACCGCGGATTATGGAATTTAGAGATTTTCTAGAATGATATTTAAGCCACAGAAGACGTTGCACCTTAATTTCGACGAGAATATTTTCTTTAAAAAATAAATAATGCTTACTTTTCAATTTAGAAAGTTCCTGAAAACATATTCTTCTGAAGATTATCCACAGTAGCCTATATGATTAGAAATTTGCTAAGTGTACAAGAAACATTGAATAGGTTTTAAAAAGAAAAAAAACATATTGAACACGACAAATGATATTGCAGAATTTTTTTGAAAATATCTTTATCGTTTGAAGAAAGAAACAGAAAAAATCAGAAAAAATCACGAGAATATCCGTGATTGACATCACGGATATTCTCGTGATGTCAATCAAAATCCACAAAAACCTGAGTTACATAAACTGTCCAAGGAAATAAAAATTTCGATCCGAATGTATTCTGCTGTCCACAAGTGTAAAAATCTGATGATTGAGGGAAATTTTCGTGATATCCAAAAAGTATATAAAAGAGAGGAAAGAAGGTCACTAGCCTAGAAAAATCAATCTACGGTAACATTCTTTACTTGATCAAATTGATTGAATCTACAGATTTTTTGGTGGTATAGTACAAGCGACTTTCAAGATATAACCGAGCAACTGCTTGAAACTAGAAGAGGAATACTATCTCAGATTCAAAATCTTAGACCCAAACATAGGTCTTTCCATTGCGAGATGTAAAGACCATCCAAACATTTAGCGATAGTGGGTCCAACATCCCAAAACATAAACTAAAAACTTTATAATCCATATGAGGAGAAAATACACCACTTTTGAGGATGATCAAATATTGGGTTCAACGTAGCCTACATCTTTCCGTAGTCAAAATGGAAGGGCCGTGCAAAATTTGATGATCGTTGGTCCTAAGGTGCAAATTTGCATATCGGACAAACAAACAAAACAACATACATTGACATTTATATATGGGAAGAGAGAGAGAGAAAAATTTAAATAAATAAAAATATATTCAACAGTGAAGACCAAGAAGAATTACTCTCGAGTCTTTCTATATACATGTAGCAATATCTCTTGTCCAAACTCCCCGTTATTTCTTTATATGATTAGATTGTTGAATATTTTCTTGTTTTATTCTACAAATATTTATTGTCTTAAACCACTACAAGAGAGTAAAACACTAGAGAAAAAAAAAAAAAAAAACCTTGAAAACGTACTGTGTTGCATTTCCTGAGAAACTGTTTCTCCATTTCAGATGGCAACAACTGCTGACCCTAACTGTTGAATATGATTATCCCTAAGGAACGTCTTCTTACATTGTTTTCTCATACTGCCTTCCTCCCCCTTTTGCTTTCCCCTTTCCACCAGATTTCTAGAATCATTATCGTTACCGTAATTCGACAAGGGAGGTCCTCACCTTCCTGTTTGCACAGTGTTAAACCGCTATTCAGAAACGCTGCCAGCGAGCTATACCTGTTATTACGTCGGTACTGTTGGCTGCATCGGTAATAAATGCTTCGAAACCAGCAGATGAAAGAGAAGGAAAAATTACGAGACACTGAAGGGGAAGAAAGCCAAACGATCCACGTTAAAATTCCATGTCACTGTAAGATGAAGCATGTGAAAAACAGCGTGTCGACTACGCTATTTTATACGCCAATGTTTATTGTTCACAGACAGACACCGAGGGTAATTTGACATGGCTGTCCACCAACAAAAGGACGTGCAAAACCCATTAGGACTAAAGTGCCATCTTCTCTTCCCTCTCCTTGCATCAATAACCGTATTTGAGTGCAACAGCCTTCTTTACTCAACCTGTTGGGCACCTTACCCTATTGGGTAATGTTCCCTAATTATAAACCTTCGAAATGCAAATATCAGCCACTTATAAATGCCTTATCGTGGAATTTAACAGTGAAAAGTTTGCCAACTATTGACGACAATGAAACAAAATATCTAAATGATTCCTAAGTACCTTCAAATGCATTACGTTGTTTTTACGAAACTTTACTTCCTCGTCTCACAAGCACATACTCCGAATTATCCTGAAAATCACGATTGGTATGTGATTAATTTTGGCGGTTTAACTAATCGCAGAATAAAGATAGAAAAATAAAAATGACAATCGCATTTAAAAATAAGGCCTGATAAAAAAAAAAAAAAAAAAAAAAAAAAAAAAAAAAAAAGAAAAGAAAGAAAACAAGTATTCAGGCTAAAGATGTGAAAACTAAACTAGCATATTTAAATTCAAATATCATTAGTATAAAGTTTGGATTAATCTCTTCGAAGTAATTTTATATGCAGGTGCTTATTTCTCGTACTCCTGCTATCATCGAAACCTTGCGCAGAATCTCTATATGACGGCTTTTCAGCTGAAAGTGAGGTAGCTGGTCTCGTTCGGTTGTGAAAGGATTTTTTTCCTTCCGGAAACTATGGGTTTTTACCCCTGCGGAACAATCACAGTGGCCACAAGAACATACACAATTAACATTAGAGCTTAACCCTCCCAAAAAGTACATTTCTTATAACTTTTGATTCTTAAGATCTGGATTACGCACTATGGAGAATTTTCTAATTATGTCAACATTATTACCATTCAAGGAATGTGTTAAGAGAAAGAAAAGGCTCCATGTCCGGTAATAGTATCTCACGGATATATACTGGCTACTCTAAACAGACTGCTGTGTTTCTTTTTGACAAAAATTGCAAAAAAATTGCAAAAATTGGTTAGAATCCACTTTTTCAGCCATATCCAGAGTATGGCATTATAGCGAAGATTCGAAATATCTAAACACGAAGATTTGCTAATGTTTGAATTTCCACAAATCGAACATATTGCACAACATTTTTATCATCAAAGAAAGAAAGACATTAGCATTACTCAAATACCTTCAACAAATGTTCGCCTATTTTAGAAGGCGAGGTTACCATAAAACATGCATAAATCATCGCGTCATCACTAAATTCTATTTGTAGTCATTAATGCTAATATTTGTTTGATTTCTTACTGATTTTGGCATAAAATACATTCAACAAATACTGCTCCTAATTCTCGAACATGCCAAAATGCAATGAGTAAATATACCTTAAATGTTGACCATGGATGGTGGGGAAGATATCCAAACGGATCACTACAAGTACGACAACTAGAAATGTTTTGCGGGGGGGGGAGAAAGACAGCGGTACTCTAATCAGACATGGTATTTTAATACCACACATGAACACTATGGGTGACGTGTTATGTAATCCTTAAGGTGATGGATTATCTAACTATCTGACGATTTTCATTGTCAGATAGTTAGATAATCCATGAGGCGACGACATCGGACGATGAAATTCATCTCCCATCTAAACGCATTCGCAAATACCAAGCCACGGTGGAACGCTAATTTGTACGAGCTTCTTGGTCGACGATCGTGTACGCAACCACTAGGTCAACCCGATTGGTTTCTGACGATGCAGTTTATGACGCCGCATCGTTCCGACTCAGAAAATTCTAAGTTATCAGGACATTGCCTTATAAATTTTGATAATTTAAAAGTTTCAAATGTGATGTTTTCCATCTGCTATGTGATGACAGATATTAAAATATGTAAATATAAAAAAAAATTACACGTGCACGGCTGTTCATTCCTTCACCACCCCGAATTACTCAATTACGAAATTATTTATAAGGTCGATTTTAGAAACGCATTTGCAAAAAAGAAAAGGGGGGAAAAAAGAAAAAAATAAACTTGTCAGTCAGCTCACGTGCTGGTTGTGCGCACCCTCTCGTTGTGATTCAGATATCATTAGGCATTCTTCGAAACCACCCTCCAACTTTTCTTGTTGCTCCAGATCTTATGGCGTCCAGGAGCCCTCCAGGAGGTGGGTTAGTCAGGCGCGGGTTATCTGCCCATTTAAACTCCAGAAGGCGTGTAGACAGCAACATAATACAGAGGGTGTCGGCCAAGGTGTGGATGGGAACACAACGGCGAGTAGACGGAAGACGTACCCTGTTATCAGGATTATTGTTTGACGGCCCGAAAGACACGTTCTCGAACGAAAAGTTCACGCAGGTGTGAAAACATTACCTGATGCTGCAAATTCGTTTTTGTATGTGTGTGAGTGTGCTCGCGAGAACACGATACACACACACACACACACACACACCTACGGTTCCTCCAGTGTTCCACACGCACTTGGCGTGGTGAACATACCACACCCCCGCTCGTCAGTTCAGCTTTGATAGCTTGCCGCCTGTCGATTTCGTTTTTTCGGTCGTGAGGAGTAAATTGGGAATGCGACTGCCGGTCCAATTACCGTCACGAGAAGTGGGACACGCGATGCGTCGTGTTTGGCAGTTGGCGAGGGTGCTGCAGACGAAATTGAATCAAAGCGATTTTCATCACTCACCACGCACACATTTTCAGATAAAGAACGCATGACCTTCCATTTTCGCGTGCGTGACGGGATAATTACACAAGCATCCATGACATCTTTGGGATGTAGAACTGGTAGGGCATATTAGCGGGGGAGTAAAGCGTTACGAGGATTCATCAAGGATGAATGTTGCCTACTGCACGCTATCTCTGAATTTCTGTCGATGGTTAAATGAAAAGATAAAAGTTCTGCCGATAATTGCATATATATGTCTTCTTTGAATGCTTTTTGGACACCAAATCATCTTCATTAATAGATTATATGCTCACTTATTTTGTTTTTTTCTCTGAGCAATTCGTCTCAGAAACTCCAATCTTCCTCCGTTTCGAAGAGATTTGCTTAGTTAGAACTAAAGTTTTAAGCTTAAACAGTTTTTCCTGACAGGAAGGCATTTAGATGTTAGGAATATGCTGATATAAAGCTGGGATAATGACACTAAATTTTCTCCTCTCCTTTTCCCGCTCCCTCTAACAATCACTGGCATTTTGTGCATAAGTTAGGGAAAAAAAAAAAAAACGTTAAGCGAAGTAAATCAAACAATTGAGTGGTTAGTTCTTTAGATTGCACCAGAGGTGGTGAATATGTGATGTCTTTAAATAAACTCTGTATATTTTGTGGGTCCATGATAAAAAATAAAAATAAAAAAAATCAGAAAAACATTGAAATGCCGGAATAAAATAATGTTTAGTTGAAAACTCTTTATAATGATTCATCTCGTACGACGATAGGAACCGACTCCGGGATCGTTTCCCAATATGTGACATTACCGCTGTTAGCTCCGTACGGAGGTGCTCACAAACTGAAACTAAATAACTTGGTAACGAGAGAACAAAATAGAGATGAAAACTTTCTAAAGACATACACAAGAAGTCATCTAAAATTTCATTCCTAATTATTATGAAATTGTGACGTCATCAAACGCTCCTGTAAATTATGAAACCGCGTACGAAGGAAAGAAAGACTATGAAAGTATTAGATTGATATGAAGTAGTTAGTAGCTTATAAGTTTTACCTTCATTATATAAGACCACTTCAGTTGCATAGTTGATATAATCACGTGATATATATCCCCAGCTAGAAAAAAAATATCTTCGAACTCTAAGGGCGCCAGGAACCTTTATAAGAGGACGTTTTTCTTTATTTTATTTTTTTTTTCTTTCTCTCGTCATTCTTAAATGAATCTCAACTACTGGATGATTTTATACGGTGCGGCAAGTTCTTATTCCGGAATTTCAGGATTAAGTCGGATGGAAAATGAATGCAATTAACACGAATAATAAAATACTACCGTAATAGTTTTATTTGCTTCAACTGTAATGTTGGCCAATTATAATCCGTATACTGTTCCTAATGAATTAAATTACTGGATGAGGTATATGAGATATGTTAAATGTGGAGAATTGGCTGAAATTTTATTATTGGCCAAATTAATCGGTATGTCAATAATTACGGCCAAATTCAACAAAACAAATTGAAGCTACATGTTGTGAGCAATCTTGTAATCAAGCGAAGGTAAGTTAAACGGTTTCAAAGGCAGATGGCAAGATATTTTTCCTATCGGAAACTCGAGTTTTTTATCCCACCAAACAAGCAAACCAGCAGAACACAAGTGTTTTTTTTTTAAGCAAAAAAAAAAAAAAACCACACAATTATGAACTCAAGAATATATACAAGCACTTATGCCCGCAGTAGGTTCGAACCAACGATCTATTGAGCAGAGAATAGGTAGGATATCCACTCGTCCAATCAGGCCGCCGGCTGGACATCATTAATGGACATAATCCACTGGCTGCACGGTCTCATAAGATTTAGAGAAGCATATTTTGTCTTTGTTATCCCTGAAAGCACAGGATATAGATGCCTGCTGACAAACCAACAACTGAGAAATTCCCTGGCAACTTTTTTTTGTGGATGATGAGAAGTTTTTGTAAATCCGCATACCGAACTCTCATGTATTTCTCCTACAGCTGAAGTCCAGAATAATTTCTACATCATGCTAGTCCACTGTGCGCTTCCATCTACTTGGCTCTTCGATAATTTCGTCTTTTTTTACAAGCTAATTTCACCTGCAAAACTTTTTTGACAGTTTAGCAATCACCACTTCTTTGTCGCAGATGTTCTTATCAACGCACACCAAAATTATACCCTGTGCAATCTCATTGATTAGGCCTCATACTTGACACACGTACACCATCTTCCAAAAGGTATCAATACACACACAGAAGTAAAAACTATTTTATTATCAATTAAAAAGATAAATATTAAGTAGTATGTAAAGTGAGAGTGTTTTGTCACCCCTCATGTTATGATAAAATTGTGTATCATGACGGGGAACATTATCATGATAATACAGTGAAAGCAAAATTGTCTATATTAATTACGATAAGCTTAGTTTCAAGGTTTCGTACTCAGCAATTAACGAACCTAGGCTAAACCGCAAGCTTCACTGTGTACCTAAAAATAACATTTAAGGGGAAGAAAAAAAAAAACAGACATACCGTTCACTAGAATGCATTCGCATTAGTTACTATTCAGCTACTTAAATTGTTCTGGATTAAATTTTTCTTAGTTCGAACAAACAAAATAAAAGTTATTTTTATTTCATTGAGAAAATTCCTCTGGCGTTAATGAATAGGTCTGGATTTGAACGTCTTGATTAATTTTCAATTTCGCTCGATTAAAATTACAACCACAGCAACCGAGACTTGCGTGTGTTCACGGGTTGATCTGCCTTTTTTTTTTTTTTTTTTTTGGCGAATTTCTCGATAAACAATAACGCTGTTAATAGATATTTTATACCCGCGAATCTTTCACATTCTTCCGACTTCAAATTAAAGAAAAAAAAAGCTAACCTTATCTTCTCATCTTTTCTATTTTCCACTGGCTGGAAGTCACAAAATTTCAAGCTTGTGGTTCATTGAATCATTATGAAGTAAGATTACCAAAAAAAAAAATCTCTGCAGAGATTATATTTAATTGAGGAAATAATCAAGAGAGGAGTGGAGAAATAATCCTCAATCTCCAGCCCTAATGACACTCAATAATAGATTCACAGACTGATGGGGTTGGCCGGGATGGAAAGCTGGGATCAACTGCATCCACTTGTAAAATGTGTGCGTCTGTAATGGTGTCAGCCATAGTAACTACAATGTCGATTCTCGGTAAGGAGGGGCTATACATGAAAGAAAAAAATCTATATGACGCTTCCGCTATCTCTGGGGCAGTACAGCCAACGTCATTAAAAGTTCATTTGTACCACAAAGGCAGTCCGTCTCTTCGTAATTGTGCCGCTAATTCTTCTAACTCATTTTCCCCTTTCGCTTTTTTTATTACAGTTTTACCACTTGCTAAAGGCCTCTCTCTCTCTCTCTCTCTCTTCAGGTAATTTAGGTAATCCATATGATTAGAAGTTCCTTAAATTTGTTACGGTGGGTATAGGGGGAATCACGAGCAGATAATGATGTTACCGCGTTCAATTGGCGATTATTCGTGACGAATCATTAACATCGGACATCTGGCCGCAATGCTCTGAGCCATTCCTGATGAAGGCGTTTCATCGCCTCGCATCATTCCTACAGACGCCGGCATGCAGAGTACTGACCGTGAAATCGACGGTTGGTTTTTGGTTGGGACAGGTGACAGCAATGACGTGACATTTCATTAATCTTGGCCCTCTCTTCAACAATAAGTGTTCTGCATAATGATCGGAGGTAGAGACTGCTTAAACAACTGTCGTTCTGTTTTCCTGTCTCGGTAGGTTGGTTTGTCATCAGATTGCTGGTTTTATCTGCTTTCTGGTTTGCTTCAAGTAAATCTACGTTTCCTTTCTGTCTTTCTTGAAAATGACTACTTCCGTTAAAATATAAACAAAAGTAGAAGTCCCTTAAGGGGGGTGGGGGGGAAGAAAGAAAGAAAGAGGAAGACTGCGAACTGTTATTAGACGTTATGTTCTTCGCTTCCGTTTCTAATAAGCATCGAATGTTCGCCTCAGTAAACGAATTTTACGTCTTCAGCGGCAAATTTCTTAGAAGCAGAATGCATGAAATTACAAAAGTTAAGACAGTCCTGCGAACGTTTACAATGATAACGACATTGTAAACGCCTTGATGGAATCGTGCTCATGATGAGTAGAAAGGATATAGTTATTTTAACAATATTTGCTTAAAAGTAAATCCGTTGTGAATCTATTATCTAAGCGTGTTTCCTGTCATAGGTAAACCTCACAAACTTGAAAAGATAGCTTGTTGTTATGGAAAGGTAATCAGATGCTTACTAGGATGAACGTTTTCTTTCCCAAAGATGGAGCAAAGTAGATAGATCATTAGAAGGAACATAAGAAAAGTTTGCTGTTACTTCCAAGGATTGCTTGTTGGTCGACAATCAATTACTGAAAGGAACATGTTCCTTTCAGCAATCTACGTAATCTCCTTCAAGTGATCTAAGGAATATGTGGAAACGTGCTAAGCAGAAACAAAATAGAAACTTGCTAAAAAAACATCCAATGTCTATTTTTTTTAAAAGAAACTTAAAAAAACTTATGCTCATAGGGCAGTTTGATGTGCACCGATACCCAGTTTCTATTACTGCCATAATCTGTCATAGAAATTATGGCACTATTAAAAAAAAAAAAAAAGCAGGGAAGGTTCTTTCTGTGAGCTTGGATTAAAATTCTAATTTTGCATGGTTTTCCAAGTTTTGGTTTGATTAGAGTTGAGACAAAAGGACTGAGGTTCTGAGGCCAGTGTATTATGTCTGTTATGGTTTGTCACGTTCTAGACGGTATTTGAAACCAGATCTTTCTACTCAAAGAGCAAATGCCACGTCGATCGTGCGGCTACGACATTCCACTTAAGGAATACTTCAAATTCTTAATTTTTATCATTTCTTCAAAAATAACAATTAATAAGCATTAACACGGTAAGTGAGGCCTGTTCGCCATTAAGTATTGAAAGTAGATAAGTCATGTGAGAAGACATCAACGCAAACTTGGAAACGCTTCCATTCGTATAATTTTCGCATTTTTATGTATGTAGATCCAGAGTGGTGTCATTTTCTATTGATACAGTTCAATATTTTTTCAGTCTAAAATATTATGTTTAAAATATCCGGATCCGTTCTGCATAAAGCTGGATTAAATTTATCTAAATAATTATTTACTCAACGTAATTTCACTTTGCTATCGAATATACCATAACAGTCCAGTTAATGGCGTCAAAGTAATCTCTGAACATTCAAATCTCAGCATTGTTGAATGCAGTTTTCGTATTTATAAACTATTGTACAGAAATACGATGAAACGAAAAGTTTTCTTTGGACGAACGATAACATCATACGAGGTCAGTAGCAGGCTCACGATTCTATTATTTCTTCACAGAAAAAATTCTCATTAGATGAATGCTCTTCCCTCTAGGAATTATATGTTAGCTGACCCGTAATGTTCAACACTGTTAACGAGGGTGCCTCGTAGCATTGTTCTGGTGCTTTGCAAATAATGTAGACAACATCCGTGAGACACTGTTTGAGGAAATCTCTGTGATATGTAATTCAGGAAACTACGGTCTTAAAGTAGTAGCTTCAAGTTGTTCCATTTAGTTAAAGATAAAGATTTACCTCGATTGACTAAAAGTCGTGACAATACCTTAAGAGGAAGTAAAGAATTTGAGAAGTCGTTAGATGTAATAAAGTAAAGTAAAAATTAATAGCGACTTGTTTTGACTTAATATTCATAAAATATCAAATCCAAAGAAAAAGCTTTAAAGCTGAGTTATGTTATTCTTAAACCGCACTCGTGTTAGAAGGCTTTTCAGGTTTTCATAGTTTAAATCAGTTTTTTTGAAATGCCTCCATCACGAAACCGCAAAATGCTTTGTTTCAAATTATTAGAATAACTTCTTATCTAATTATTGTTTTGAGTTCCATTCAGCAGAATAATGCAATAACAATGGCGAGTTAAAATCTTATCAAAAAAAGATCGAATTTCAAACATCTGTCACAACCAATAATTAATTCGTTTCCTAACTTGTACAATTCTAACTTGTGGCATAAAACTTACTCTGCGTAACACTATTGTTCAAAAGCTTGTAAAATTACAGAAAACTTTTGAAACAAGCTATCATTACGATGCTAAAGAATGTTAAAGTACAGAGTAAGCCTCTCTCCCTTTCCAAACTTATTCAATTGTTTTAATCATGGAATAGTGACAGCCTGCAAACATCTTCTACATTGCTGATTACGTCAATTTCAACTGCCAGCTCGCGTGGTTTAGATGTGTTCTGCAAGATGCACACACACACGCACACAACAATTGGCATCGTTTTCACGTGATGACAACAGCGCGAACGACTGTGCATTTGACAAAATAATAAAAACAGCAGCTATATGTTATTTTGTTCTCGTGTAGCCATCTGGTTAGTAATCATCGAATTTAGCACCTGGTCATGACATGCAAAAAATATTTATGCCTAAACGTGTAATTTTTTTTTTTTCGTCCGACAACTAATCATTTCTTCAAGCAACAATCGATAATGATTCGCGAAAAATTCTTTTCTATCAAATTAAATTATAACGAGTTTGAAAGAATGTAACTGAATAATGTATGCAAAGAAAAAAAATTGTACGTTTCTCTGTAGGGTATCATTTAATACCAATTAAATTGACTGTACTTAGTGAAACAGACATTTCTATCAATTGAAGCAATTACATTTTTTTTTCTTCAAAAGATCGATCGTGATAATAAAAAAAAAAAGAAGAATTCAAACTGTTTTGTAAAGTAGATACTATTATGATCTACGTTCGAACTCTCAGTGTAGTAACACTCTCCCCATTTCGTAGGCTTGCTTAAATGATAGATACATCAAGATTTGAAAACTAGTTCATTCTCATATAAAAATGTAGTATTCGACTAAAAGTCTATTTACAAAGCTACCTGCCATTAACTGAAATGATATGCACGAACTGTGTGGTCTAGATTGGACGTGATAAACAATAAATAGAAGACATTATAATAAAATGAAGGAGAAAAAATTCATAACATGGAAATAGTGTGATGATATCAGATTTAGCAGCAGTAATTTAACAGCTGTAAGAAGATAAATTTATCTTTTGACTAGAAAATTAAATTTAAAAAAAAAAACGTCACTTGAAATATATTTGTTTACTTGATTCCCTTATGTGCCCGCTTATTTTCAACTCACAGGGTAAACTGAGTTACCAAAAATAGAATTGGTTCTCGGTTACAGGTCTTGAGAACAAATGAAAAGAGCGATCAGGACCAGAAGGATGTTGCCCTCTCGTGTATTCTAGTGGGATAACGTTTGTTTAGTATATTTACTATGCAAATCATCAGAAATAATATTTCACGTTATAAGAAGGATAACATTCGATTACATCCTGTATATATTGTTCACTTTATAATTTAAACTAAACAAGAAATGACGGTCAACCCTACAGCTATTTTATCTATTTATATATTCTGTTTTACAAATGAACACTTACTTCACATATTTCATAACTTCTCTTTCTGAATTTTTAAACTCCTCTCCCCTTTGTCAGTAAAGATCACAGTTTTCCCCTCTCACGAATCATAAGTTTAAAAATCATAAGTTTAACAAGCCCTACTGTTATTTTAATATCTTAATATAATAACCGTGAATATGTTATTTAATAACATCTTCACGGTTATTCGCATTATGCTATTTTAATAACATATTCATCATTAATAATCATTTTGAAATAAATATTATTGTGTATTTATTTATTTATAAAATATCTCGTCTGATTTCTCTTTAACGTGTTAAGATCAATGAGTTGTTACGGCAAATAACTAATGTTAAATAAGTAACAGGATTTTATATAAAACGAGTTAATCCTAACAAAGCACTTAATCCTCTCTCTCTCTCTCTCTCCACATGACTATTTAACAGATATAGTCTGCCATGTCTACTATAATAATTGCTTTTTGAATCTTTAAAGAACGTCTATTCATATTAATAAAAAATGAAATATTCAAATGAATTATACTGCACTGGAAAAACACTAATAGATTCTCGAAAGTTATTCATATTAATCTCATTCTGAAATGATGCTATAATTCCTCTAACCAGTCTTACAACAATTTCCTTAACCTGGAAAAACGTGTATATACAAGGTGTCCCAAAATTCACGCAAGAAGTAATTTTGATAGAAAACACAGGTTTTTAATTAAAAATTGTAATTTCTTATTGATTCATAAAGTATACAGTATAGGGTTATGCATGGAATAGCATATCGGGTAAATGGCCTCCACGGCTTTGCTGGCACATATGCACTCTTTTGTCGAAATTTTCCATGACCGTTTTGCATAAATGTGGCTGAATTTCGTTGATACAGCGCTCAATTTCCTCCTTCAAGGCATGGGTGGTCGTGGGCTTGTTGGCATATACCTTAGACTTCAAAAAAAACCCAAAGAAAAAAGTCCAACGGCGTTACGTCACATGATCTGGGCGGCCAATTCTGATCACCAAAACGGGAAATTACACGACCAGGAAATGACTCATGCAGTAATTGAATTGTTTCTCGGGCTGTATGCCATGTGGCACCGTCTTGTTGAAACCACATGTCGTCCACATCCATATCTTGCAATTTAGGCACAAAAAAACTGGATTATCATGTCGCGATAGCGAGCACCATTAACTGTTATTGCCTTACCAGCCGTATTTTCGAAGAACAATGGACCGATGATGCCTCCAGCCCAAAATCCGCACCAAACAGTGACACGTTGTGGATGCATTTGTTTCTCAACAATCACTCGTGGATTTTCTGAACCCCACATGTGACAATTTTGTCGATTATCGAAGCCATCAAGATGAAAATGAGCCTCATCGCGAAAGATGATTTTGTTCGAAAAAAAGGCATCCACTTGTTGTTCCATAATCCATTCAACGAACTCTCTTCGCTGTGTGTGGTCAGCAGGCTTCAGTTCTTGAATCAATTGAACTTTGTAAGCATAAAGATGCAAATCTTTCGTGAGAATACGCTGTAGAGAGCTTCTCGAAATGCCCAATTCAAGACCACGGTGGCGAATTGATGTTCCTGGACTCTCAGCAACACTCTCACGAACTGCTTCGATGTTTTCTGTTGAACGACTTGTTGAAGGACGGCCAGAGTGTATAAGATCACTAATTGATCCAGTTTCCTTGAATTTTTTAGTTAATCTTTTCACAGTTGATGAAGTTAAATCACTATTCCGACCATATTTTGTTCGAAAATTGCGAACTGTAGCTGCCAAACCTTCATTATTTTTAAAGTATTGCTCAACAATGAAAATGCGTTGTTCTTTCGCGTAGCGCTCCATTTTTAATAACCCTGAACTGTCCGCTGTCTTTTTTTTCTCGTTGGCAACACTTTACCGCACAAATGGAGCTAATTTTAAATCTTGAGTGAATTTTGGGACACCCTTTATATATAAATATATATATATATATAAATCCGGGTATTTACAGTTTCTTAAAGTGCGACAAGTGAACATTCGTTCTTCAGTCGAAATGGCTTAGGTTCCAATCCCATCTAATAAGTAAAAACTTTATAAGAGCGTTGTAAATTTAAGGTAAGTTATCGATGTCGTACGGAGATTGCAGAGATTGTGTGTGTGTGTGTGTGTGTGTGTGTGTGTGTGTGTGTGTGTGTGTGTGTGTGTGTGTGTGTGTGTGTGTGTGTGTGTGTGTGTGTGTGTGTGTGTGTGTGTGTGTGTGTGTGTGTGTGTGTGTGTGTGTGTGTGAACTCGATTTTTCATATCAGGCAAACTGACAAATTGCACAACACACTAATTAGCAGACAATACATTCACTACTAGCCTTAGCAATTTCAACAAAACCAAGGTAATTTTTATTAGTGCTATATATTCTAAGTGACAACAAGAGTGAAGAAGGCATATTCACTCACTATAAAAAAAATAAATAAGGGGAAAGAGAGAATGCAAGAGAAGCATTATGAAGGCAAGCCATCCTATTCAAGATGATGAATTTATTCTGAGTGCATGTTTAATTTGTTGCCAGGGTGGTATTTGACAGTATTTGATCCAGATGTATAATATACGGGATTGTTTTCTCCTGGCGCTCCGGTTTTCGTCTCAAAAACATGAGTACGATTTAGCATACTTTATTTAAAAGTAACTCAAAATCCCACACCCTAGTCCTGTTTTATGGATCTCTCCTAAAAGAAAGTGGAAATAATAATAATAATCCTTTAAGTTTTTTAAACAGGATATGCGCTACTACTAGCATAAAAAAATAAAGAACCATTCAAAGCGTAAAAATGATAAAATAAATAAATAAACAAATACAAGCGAAATGAGAAAGAGAGAGAGAGAGATAAACGGGGAAAGCATTGTGTTTATTACTTAAATTCTTTCTATTTAATTTTATATTCCTTCCATGAATGCTGATTTTATACTCCATATCAAAAGTGTCGACACATTTTTTGTCATTTCGTGAAAAATGATAGAAAGACAACAGTCTTTCCTTTTGATGTTTACACAATAATTACTTGCTGCAAACGGAGAATAAAAAAGACAAAAAAAAAAAAGATTTCAACTGACACTAGCATCGCATATCTGAAGACAATGAGAACTGCCGGAAAACTGTTTGTCCTCAGCATTTGGTGTTGAACTATCCTCTGCCCGTTATTAGGCTACGAAACAGCTTTCCTCTTCATGTGGCATTCAAGAGGGAAGGATGTCCATCTGTTTGCATCGACTGGAAAGAGAAGCAATCAAGTCAAAAATTTAATTAATAAAAGATGGAAAACATGAAAAGAGTCGATGGAATAAGAGCAGGGTGGGTGGAGTAAGCGGAAACGATGTTAAGTTGGAAGTGAGAGAATCAATCAATAGGGAAACTCCGTGAAGAGGGTTAGGGTAGCTGTGATAAGGCGGGATCACTGTCATCCACACAGGGAGTCAGTGGACGGGGATAGAGAGAGTCAGACCGAACCAACACATCACCGCAACAAAGAGATGATTTTTCTCACAGAGTAAAGATTACCAGGAGGTGGTAAAATTAATGGAATGATATATATATATATATATATATATCTTTGAAATTGAAATTCGTTTAGATTTCTTCCCCGCGCGTATTGCGATGTTCATGTTTTAGAATGAAACGTACTGTGCATACTTCATACGCGAGGCCTATTTGAGCAATGTTTTTATTTATTTTAACATAATCCGGAAAGAGTGCTGTGGGGACCAAACATGAAACTTCTTCAAGCCATGGTTGTCCTCTTAATCTGCAATGAAATTCCTCTTCCCACCTGAAGGTATTCTCGAACATCCATATGGCCAAAGCTGGATTCGGAGCCAACTAGAGTGGATGCGCTAACTACTCCGCCAACCAGGCTGGCAAATAAATACACAGGTACTCAGATATATCCTTAGATAAAATGATAAATGGTCATCTGTACACTGTCGGTGGCACGTAGGGAAGATTTACAGAATTCTAAAACGATATTATCATAGGATGTCCAATCATTGTGTTACCATTCCTGATATTGCTAAAAGATCCCATCACCCAAAATCAGCAGAAAACATTATCAGCCTAGGAAAATTTTAGGATGTCATCTATTCGAATAAATGTAAGAAGACTATGCAGTTGATAAGGAGGAACCAAATGATGCTGAAGGGTTAAATGAAAATCTTGACAATCCAATATAGAAACGATTAATAAGGAGTTAAAAGAGTAAAAAAAAGTCTATAAATGTGGATGCTGTTCTTAAGGATATTATGTGGAATCAAAATTGAATTATGGGTTTCCGTAACTCAGCCAGCATCGATGTCCTTTGTTTGAAAATACGTGAATCAAGTCCTCTTTATTCCGCGAAAAATATTTGCAGCTGAATGTGTGTTAGTTAGTCTCATATAGAAATGGCAGCAATTCCCCCCTCCCCTAAGTGCAGATATTCATTCAAATAAATAAATAAATAAATAAGCAAATAGTTCATAATTCCAAACAACACCAAAATATAAAGGATAACGTGACTAGTAGGTAGAGTGTCAGAAGCCCATGATATAGAGCAACCAATTTTACTATACCCCTTTTCCGATTGGATGGAGAAGTGTAAGTGTAACCGATACTTCACAAATCTAATTCAGAATTGACTCAATTTTGAATTAGATGACGAAGAAGCATGGAATGGAACTGTTTTTCCTGGTATAAAAAGGAAGAGAGGAAGCCGGAAAGAAGCCATATGTGAAGTCAAAGTTGTTGTATTGCATGAAAGGATGAACTTTGACGGATATACAACACGTCGGGCTTCTTTGTCATTGCGTAGTTTGACAGATGCTTAAATTACACGCTTAAAGCTGCATTTTTTTAACTACTGCGTCAACAAAATCGCTTTCAGCTTCATAGTTAACTTTTTAATTTGTTGCTTTGTGGGTTAGCTGGAAACATAGCCAAAGCAACTACGTCAATGAGCCAGTATATCATGATTGCTTGTTTGTTGCCATAGTGCTATTCGTATGTGTGTTATTTGGTTGCTTTGAAGAATGAAAAATCCGAATTTCAAGGAGGAAAAGAACTGACATCTACCTACTAATACCTACTAATTCACTTTCAGCTGAAGATTCCTTTTAGACATTTCTGGAGGTATTCAAATCCAGGTGATTCCAACCAACCGAAAGACAAATTTCGTGTCTCGTTACAAAATGTACTAGTTGATTTGATGTTGTTCGTGTCCTACAAAATGGATGGAATAAAGAAGGTCATGAACACAAATCTAAGAAACTTACATTTGTCAATATTGGAGGATAATTCAGTGGATATTTTTCAGAACAGAACTGGTGGTGGGAGAACTAGAGATCATCCATGGAAACCGGGCAAGAGTGTGATTAGCAAGGGTGTTAGAGCTAGGATTTTTACTTGGAGAGTGGTGAATGAGTGGAATAAGCTGCCAGAGTCTGTTGTGGGTGCTGTGAATGAGTTCAAGGCAAAGTATGATAGATACTGTGTGGATGTTGAATAGTTGTTCTTCACATGATGTTTAGGGCCTCCCTCGATGAGTCTAAGGACCCCTTGGAGTTGCCCGTAATAATAATAATAATAATAATAATAATAATAACAACGAATTTATCGACTCTGCGAGCATAAATGACAAAGCCAGAAAGTAACGATGTTTGATTAAGTCGGACGTCAAAAGACATAAAACCATTTAGTTTTGTTCTAATTTTCTCGTATAAAACTAGTATCAAAATTTTGCGGTATATTATACTATCCAATCTTAGATATTTTAACAGATATTGAATCTTAAATTAAGGAGGTAAAAATCCCTTATTATTTATTCCCTTAATTTAATTAACTTCGCCAGAAAAAATATCCGTTTAGAAATTGAATCTATTATTCATTGAGATTTCAAATGATAACATTTACTAACCATCTCGACGAACTCCCCTTTAGGGAGTTAGCAGATTTATTTATTTACTTGCTTTACTTTCTAGTGATACATATACATTCAAAAATAATGAAGTGAAGAAAATTCTGGGTTATGTTTAACAAAGAGAGCGTGGGGAGGATTCTTCGTTTGAAAAAGTCCACTCTTGATCAGTGGAACAGGATTCCAGAATACGTAACTCTTAGTTATGGTTTTTATGTACTCTACGTTTCTGAGCATTAGTAGACGGGATTGCCATGAAAAATAATAATGATGAACAATTCAGAATGACCTTCATTTAAATCCTTTTCGCCAAACATGGAAGTTGTTAGATGAGATTTCATTGCTGACACGTTTAATAAATATTCAATAATTGAAATGCACTCATCTCAGAAAATTAGATACCTCATTTCCTGATTTTGATATATATATATACGTTTTTAAGATATCAGGCTGTATAATTCTTATCTTATTCAGAATGCATATAAACAAATTTCCAAATATCTTTTTTTTTTTTTTTAATTAAAAATATTTTAGGGAATGAATTTAACAAGTAAGTTTATCTTTTTCTGTCGTTAATATACAATGAAGGCAGATCTGAACTTTTCTGGAAACAATAACTTCTTATTTTTTTTTTAATTTTTAATTTTAATTTTTTATTTTTAATCTCAGAGGTGTATTTCCTCCACACTGAATCTGTCAACAGAGCAATTAACCACTAAAGAGAGTCAGCTGTCCGAGTTGCGGAAAATGACTTTAGTTCTCACACACCTACAAAAAAAAAAGTCGCTAATTCCACACGCAATTCGAGCCCAAGGGGGTCGGTCCCCTAAGCACCCAACAAAGCTGACTACACCATCATTAGCAAAATTGCCAGCCGCACTGTGACAGATGAAACACTAAGCATGTTATGTCGTTCCGCCTGACCTGAGCAGGCAGTCTTCCATTCCAACCCTCGCTATCTACTTGGATGCGAGAGAGTGGAAGATCTCGTTGATAACGCAAATCACGAGCCGAAATCCGGCCGTCAATAGCCATTGTTTACTGTTTCATTATGCGACATTTTGAGTGATCTGATTAGCTTTGTGTGCGTTAGAGAGGTTAGTAGATGACAGACGGGATGACGGCTACCCCCGAGGCTAAAGAGGTTAGTGGAAGACCAGGTGCTGAGAACAGGGTGGGCCTCAGGTGGCGTATAATGGCATGACACCTGCACGTCCGGTCATTTGTTACATGTATCGAGTCGTGTAATACATATATTAGGACATAATTGGTCGCAGAAAGAATTTTAACTCGTCTTCTTCTTGATTTTTTTTCCCTAGCTAACACTATCTGTGTCTTATCATCGCATGCTTACTTGAAATCCATAAATATTATCCTCTTTTAGAAAGCGGAAAAAAAACTTATCGATTTGGACTTTTATTACTAGCGGCTCCTTTCATGTACAGCTGCAAACACACATTCGTGTCCTCTGATGAAGTGGGGTTGGATAAACGCAATGGAAACATCTGTTACTGCTTTTAAATGTTTACGGGCGACTTAAATATCACCTATACCTGTTTAAAAAGACTCCTTTTTGAAGCTTAAATTCATGAACGTACTGTATACAATTAAATAAGATGGAGTTTTGAATTCGAAAGCTTTCTTGCTCTTGTTGAATTGTAGTAGGAAATAATCATTAAAATGGGGGGGGGGGGGTTGAAAATAAAATTTGTTAGCAGTGAAAAATATCCCTTTACACCCTAAATAAGAAAATACTGATTTTTTTAAAAAAAACTTTCAGAAATTTTTCGTGAGGTTTGTTGAACCGTAATTTCTAACAGTTGCCCTGTTATTTTTTAAATTCTGTGTTGAAATATTCTTCTTCTTAAGCTTTCACGAACCATTAAGGTTGTTAGCTGTTGACTTCGAAACCGCGACCGTCTCAAGGATAAGATGGTTGATCCTATGCTTCCCGGTATGTCTGTAGATGCGTATGTTCACCGGTCGGTTTGCCTGTTCTGGGGGAACGAACATATTATTAGTAAAATAAAATTATTAGTATATATTATTAGAAAATTATTTTAATACATAATAATATTATATATTATTAGAAAATTATAGAAGATATTATTAGTAAAATAGCATATTATTTTAGCCGAGTCTCCGAGTAAAAAATATCCCTACCTCGTATGAGACCGGCTAACTCACCTTTAGTCAAAAGATACCAGATGAAGGTTCCTCACAACACTAACGGGAATCGAATCCAGGTCTTTCCTACCAAAGGGTTTCGTGTATAGCGAATGAGCTACGGAGGCTCTGTGTTGAAATATAGATTATTAAAATTCAGCCTGTAATATGATGCAGTCTTCTAGAAATTGAGTACGCATAATAACTGCCCTTGTCAAGACCTTGGAGAAAAGATTCCGTCATCTTTATGACCAGTTAACTCAGAACGGAAACAAAAGAGCTTTCGTGAAAATTTCTCTCTCGATAATAACTATCGTAAGCAATTCTACATAGAACAGTCGAAGTATTTACAATATTTACATTAGTATTCCCTGAAGTTTACAATTTTACAATTGCATTTACAATTTTTGGAAGGCAAAGGAATACAGCAGGACACTTTTGATTGGCTCAAAATTTGCAAATTTTTTCCTGTTAAGATAGCAATTTTCTTAATATATGGTAATTTGATGTCTAAAGGCTTGGTTAATACGTTGGATGTGAATTCTTAATCTTCACTCTAAAACTCAAATTCCCTAATCGATTTAAACACTGCATCTGAGCTATACGAGAAAGCGTGTTATCTTCAGATATAAAACAAAAACATTGTTTTTGTTATTTTTATGAGGAACCATTTCACCATTTTGATGAGGCCAGGCCATAATTGTATGTTACTGCAACAGTATAGTTAAGTTCTGTACAAAATAATAATAATAATAATAATAATAATAATTATTATTATTATTATTATTATTATTATTATTATTATTATTATTATTATTATTATAAACCACTGAATAGTTCATCAAATACAGCATGTGCGTCGCGTAGTGAAGAATGGGCCTCGACTTTATGTACAAGATTTCTACTCCATGCTGCCGTACTGTTCGATGATGCAATAAAGCATCCACTTTTCATTTTCAGTATTGAGTCGATTCAAAGACAGTAGTTGGAGGTCGATGTGTATTGATCTAGATCAGTGGTTCTTGACCTTTTCGAAGTCACGAAACACTTTTGATTATAAGAAAACACTTTTGATTATAAGAAAAATTTGTGGAACACCAAAAGCATTAGGATCATAAAACTAACAATAAAAATATGCATGGACTTACCTTTTATAGAAATTGAACTTATTTTAATGCGATACTTGAGCTTGTCGGCTTTTGCAGATTTCAGCAATATGTCAGATTTCAGGTCTAATATGACATAGTTACCCTCGTCTCTTTGACTTTAATTAATGTCTTTCACGCTTTTTAGTTTTTATATTGGTTAATACTGAGAAACCGAATTCATCACACAAATATGATGTTGAAAACTGTAACAAAATTTTCAGTCTTCTTGTGGAAAGAGCTGGAAAGGGCTTGGACAAAAATACAAAATTCCTCAAGAGTTATTTTTCAGAGAATTTCATTTTTAGGGTACCATCCGTTGACAAGGTAACTAATTGTTCTTCTTGTTGTAACGAAAATTCACAACTCGATGCATTAACTGTGCCAAATGGATTTCGTCTCCAGTCCTAATTGTGTGTATTTAAGGAAGGAAAGTAACTTGAAATCTTTTCTTCCAATATTGTTAAATGTTCTGTTAAAACGGAAATAATTCCCTCGACATTTTTATTATGGAGCGAAGGAAACATATCTACTGCATTTTTGTCTGATATGCGGTTTTTCCAAAGAGATACTTTTTTCCACTCAGAACTGTGTCATATGACATCTTTCAGCTGCGGAACACTCGTAACCAGTTCGCGGAACACAAGTGTTCCGGGGAACACCGGTTAAGAACCACTGGTCTAGATATACTACCCCACTCTTATATTGCCCTACTCACATACCGACCACTGAATTAGAAACCTTTATGCAGATGTGGTAAATGTCACTTACTCAGGGTATATGCAAATGAATGGTCACGTTCGTTACCACGTGTTCTAGGCGACTATTTAAGAATGCTGCTGTTCAGTAAATAGTTCAATACTGTTGATCACAATGAGAAAACCAAAGGATCTCTCGGAGTTCGATTTTGAAAACAGCACAGCTAACTGGTTTCTCAAAACGTGAGATATCACAGGTGTTTAATCAGTGCAAAAATAATTCACATCGCTTGTCTAAGAGATATAACTGTGGTCCTAAGACAGTCCGTCAGGAATGACAGTCTGTCTCAGGCCGTCGTCTCAGAAGGCTTGTATGGACAAACAGAACTTCTTATGTGCAGCAACAGACCGAAGCATTTAATGAAGGTTGTTCCCGACCCATATCTCACATCTATGTGCAGGGAATTGAAGAGAATCAGTGTTGGCAGTCGCATGCCAATACAGAAACCAATAATTTCTGCAAAGAACCGGAAAGCTCGTCCACAGTTGTGTTAGGAATACTGTGACTACACCGGAAACTAGAAAAGCGTCATATGGTCCGACGGGTCACAGTACCCCTTGTTCTGTACCGACAGTAGACGGAGAATTTAGCTGCAGACCCATGAAGTAATGAACACAGCTTGCCTTATAAACACGATTCAAAGCTCTGGAAGTGGTGTCATGGTGTGTGACATGATCTGTTGGTAGGAAACCGGTCCCCTGATATTGCTGGAAGATCAGGGTGTCCTCCAAGGAATATCTGAACATTTCTGCAATCAAGTCCATCCTGCAATGTTGACTTTTTATCCGGCAGGTGGTGGTTGTTTAATGGACGACAATACTACTGTCAATTGCGATCATGATAGCAACTGCCACCATCTTCCGTGACCACCACAAAGCATGGATCTGAACCACATTGAGAATATATGGGACATATTAGAAAAATAAATCCGGAAGCGAATTCCTCTTCAGTCAAATCTGAGCCAGTTAAAGGACTGGTGAATTCCTGGTATGTTGTAGACATAGATGCAATCGAACACTTTGGAGAATTTATTCCAAACCGCATATGTGCTGTAATTCGAGATAAAGGAGGTCCAACATTGTATTAAATAAAACTTTGTAATTCAGTGGCCGGTATGTGTAATTGGTCTCTGTGATTGGTTTATGTAACTGGTCTATATTTATATATTTACGTTGGGCCCATACACAAGAGGTTGGTTGATCAACCTATAGTACGGTAGTACCGTATATGGGTAGTGGGTTGGGCAAGGAGAAACTTTTCGCCTTTGATTTAAAAGCCTGTATATTGTATTCCTTGGGAAACACAACAGGGGAAGACTGTTTCGTAGTAGAATACGAGTTCTGTGGGTTTCAAGGTGTACAGTGAAAGGATGTTGGGCAGCAGCTGCACGTGTTCCAACGGGCTTAGTACTAAATGGGGAAATTATCGATGCTATTTCAGATGAACATTTGCCATGGAAATATTTATAGAATACAGAAACTGCAGAGATACTTTTTTTTACTCAGAACTGTGTGAAAGTGAGGGGAGTGAGTTTTAACAGATGGGTCATTTATTGAGTCATATTGAGTCAAGCATTTTGAGGGACGTTTTAGGAGCTCCACTCCAAATGTGGGAGCAGTATTCGATGGCTGGGCGGATTTGTGATTTGCATAAGGTTGAACAGCTGTTTAGAGGAGAAGTAACGTCTTGAGCGAAAGAGAAATCCTAGTTCTTTGGAAGCTAAGGATGCAATGGTTGCGATGTGTTTCCAGGGTAATCCCAAGAAGAGAAATCTCATTTTGTCTGGAAATTTAGGTGTTCTCAAAAATAATACTGGGTAAAATGGTTCTTTTTTGTGAGAAATAAGACAGAACTGGGTTTTACTAGCATTGAAGTGGACGACGTTATCTGAGCTCCATTGGAGGATGGCTTCGAGGTCAGAATTGAGAGCAGTGGTGGTCGGTGTTCTATGGGTTAAAGTGAGTTGCGTAGAGTAAGGTTTGTCAAATGAAAGGGAGGAGTACAATGTGCTGTCGTCTGCAAAATGGTGTATTGGATTAGAGGTTAACGGAAGTAGGTCATTGATACAGAAGGAAGAGGGTTGGTGAGAGAACAGAACATTGTAGAACCCCCAGCATTAGTTGGATGGTGAGAGGATAAAGAGCCATCTACCATCACACATAGTGTGCATCCAGACAGAACACTGGCAATCCAACTGCAGAACTCCTGTGACAGTCCAAATGATAGGAGTTTGCTTAGTAAGCCTTTGTACCACACATAGTCAAAAGCTTTAGATGTATCAAGTGCAACCACTTGAGATTCGCCAAATTTCTTCATGGTGTGAGGAATCCATACTGGTTTTCGCTTAATAACCTTCAGGGTAGTGTAGGAGTTGAGAATTGATAGTTTTTTCCATTGCTTTAGACAGGACTGAGGTGAGTGAGATAGGGTAGTAGTTAGATGGCAGTGATTTGTCGTCCTTCTTAGGAATGAGTTGAATATACGACAATTACCAGGCTTTGGGATATATACCAGTGGAGTAAGAGAATATGTACAGGCGGCATAGGATAGGCTTCAGTTCTAGTCCACAAACCTTCAGGACAATTGGAGGAATGCCATCAGGGCCAGGAGACATTTTTGTGCCTAATTTAAACAATAGGTTTCTGATCTCTTCCTGGCAAAAGGATATATCGAGGGCATTGTATGTTGGGTAGTAAGTTGGAATGATTGGCGGGGAGGGGGAGGGCATTTGCTATTGTAATGCGGCATTGGAGGCAAAGTGTGAAGCAAGGAGATTATTTTTTTCTATGGGTGATGATCATGATGATGCAATAGACCCATCTGGGTATGATTGGGGTGGGAATAATGTCGGGCAAAAGTTACGACTAATTGCTTTGGCAAGAGACCAAAAGGCATGACTGTCATTTGGGCAGGCAGCAAGTTTCCTGCTTTTTTCCTGTTCAAATTCTGTCTTCACTATACCTTCACTATACATAAACATACCTTCACTATACGAATGCCAGAAAGGTGTGCCACTGTATTATATTATATTATATTATAACTAAGATGAAAAGCCAAACGGCTATTTTTTTTTCTGGGCACACCTTTCTGGCATTCGTATAGTGAAGTTATGTAAGCTCTTTTCACTTAAACTTTGATATCATCCAGGTCTAGCTACTCACTGATGAGACCTCAAAAAAAAAAAAAAAGGTTGAAACCGGTCTGGGTTGTGACCTCTCCTCATAATGTAAAGCAGTATTACATCTCCTAGGAGCTGTGTGTTTTTACATTATAAGAAAATATCAAGGATAGTGAGGGAGCTTGCTCCACCTTTGCTTCGAGTTGCCTTGGATTTTTATTTATTATTTTTTAATGTATTGTTTGTATTATATTCTTTCTTTGGGAGACATTTCTGATTTCTTCCTCGAAACTTAGCAGAGCTTATCTGAGGAAGATAATAGATGATAGATGGCGGTGGTTTCATGGTTATATTTCTATACTGGTCGTCAGGTGTTGATTATATTGTTTGTTAGTACGTGCTTGGAAGACTTCAACTGCTGTTACAGTTTAAGTTTTTTTTTCTTTTTTTTTTTTTTTTGCAAGTAGGGTTAGATTTAGACATGGTGTGTTTGTTTGTTTGGTTTCTGTATTGATGGTTTTTGAGAGGGGGTTTGTCATACGTTGTGTGTGTGTGTGTGTGTGTGTGTGTGTGTGTGTGTGTGTGTGTGTGTGTGTGTGTGTGTGTGTGCGCGCGCGCGTGTGTGTGTGTGTGTGTGTGTGTGTGTGTGTGTGTGTGTGTGTGTGTGTGTGTGTGTGTGTGTGTGTGTGTGTGTGTGTGTGTGTGTGTGTGTGTGTGCGTGCGTGCGTGCGTGTGTGTGTGTGTGTGAGGAGGAGAGAGAGAAAGAAACAGGAATTGCTCTAATTTTCAATCTCACTATAATATTTATATAGCGCCTGTTTCAGCTCTCTGTATGCTCCTAGATTTCTGTCGTCGATCAGCAGTGTGTTTATCATGTCAGGTACATAGAAGTTTCGGGTGGCTTTGCCGTACTGATTGTTATACTTACATGTTATGCACTTTGTTGACTTGTTATGTTGTGATATGTTGTTCTGGTTACTCTATAGGATGGGCTGTAGTAATGTTTTCACATGACTGTGTAGTGGCATAAGTGTTTCACGTTAAATATTTTGTGTTGTGTCCATGCTGCCTGCATAGGTATGGGTTGTTCCCAGAATATCAGTTTTACCATTTTATCTTGCAACCATTGTAACCTGTTAAGTCTGTAGTCTGCACAGGGAGCATATGATGTGATTGCATATCTTAAAATGTTTTCACATAATGCTTTATAGATTAATATTCTTATATGTGTCTGGGCTATGTCTTTTAATCTGTATAGTTTCCTTGCTATTATTCTAAGCTTGGTATGTAGGTAGTTTGTATGGCTATTCCAACTTTGATCAGCATCAAAGTGAAGTCCGAGATAGCGTGTTATTTTCACTTCTGTGAGGATTGTGGTTTTAGGTTCTGCGCTTTGTGTATAGTAGGATGAATGTTGGATAGTGAGATATTTAGTTTCTATGGGCAGGGTTTGGAGGTTTTTGAATATCATTAGCTTTGTTTTTCCAGGGTTTATATATATGCCGTTTTCGGTTAACCAGTTAGTGATTTGGTTGATGTCGTGTTGCATATTTGTGTAAGCGATATTTGCATTGTTTTGAATGGATATTTTGGCCGTGTCGTCTGCGTACTGGAAGATTTTACTTTTTAGGGGAAGGCGGCTTATGTCGTATGTGTGTGTGTGTGTGTGTGTGTGTGTGTGTGTGTGTGTGTGTGTGTGTGTGTGTGTGTGTGTGTGTGTGTGTGTGTGTGTGTGTGTGTGTGTGTGTGTGTTAAATAGAATGGGAGATAAGACAGCTCCTTGCGGTACTCCACAGGTTACCTGTATCTCTTTGCTGTACGCTGATCCTATACATGTGGTGTGCTTTCTGTTTTTCATGTATGCTTTAAACCACTGGAGTAGTCGACCTCCAATTCCGATATGCGTTAGTTTCGTTAACAGGGTTTTGTGTGTTAGTGTGTCAAATGCTTTTGTTAGGTCAATGAATACCACTAATGTTATTCTGTTTTTATCCAATGCAGCGTTTATTAGGTCTGTGAAATCTTCCAGGAGTGTTGCTCTTCCTGTATTTTTTTGAAAGCCATATTGTGTCTTGGGTATGATTTGAAAATTTTCAACGTATGTGGAGAGTTTGTGATGCACAATGCGCTCCATGATTTGCTTGATTACAGACAACGCGGCGATGGGTTTGTAATTACTTATAATGTTTCTTCTTCAATGTTTGTGTATGGGTGTAATTAATGCAGTCTTTAGTGTTTCAGGTATGTGTCATTTTTCGAAGATTTTATGTAACAGTTTTTGTATAACTGAAAGTAGGTTGACTGAGTGTTTCTTGATGTCTTTCGGTCTGATTCCGTCTATCCATGGTCCTTTGTTAGGGTTAATTTGTTGAATTGCCAGTGATAGTTCTTTTTGTTACTGTGGGGAACCACATCGACTGGGTTGCTCGTGGACCTAGTGGAGAATGTTCGTTTGTGTGATGAAAGGTTGCTTCCTGTAGTTTTTGGACAGAGTTCACGAAGTGCTGATTAAAGTTGTTTGCCAACTGTTTGAGGGATTTGGGGTCGCAGGCAAAGCTGTGTTTTATTGTTTCTAAGGCAGTGGTTCTGTGTATATTGTCCAGCATTTCATTAATCAGGTACCAGGTTTCCTTTATGTCGTTCTGAGCTGTTGTTAATTTGTTGCTGTAATAGTTTCTTTTTGCCGTTCTAATCTGTGTTGTTAGGAGATTCCGTTTTCTTTTATATTCAGATTTTAAAGCGATATTGTTTGGCGACTTCTTAAGTTGTTTCCATAGGGCATCTTTTCTTTGTATGTCTATTAGTATGTTGTCTGTTATCAATGGATTTTGTTTTGTTTTGGGGCGTATTTTTATTTTTGTTAATGCTTTGTTATATATTTTGTTAAATGCAAGTTTAAGATTATTATATACAGCTTCAGCAGAGTCTAAAGATACTGTCTGCATCCAGTCTGTTTTTCTGATTTCATCGTTTACTATTGTTTCGTTTAGAATACTATAATACTATTTTGTGGTCTCAGTGAGTTTTATGGGTTCTGGTTCAGTGTGTAATTGTAATAATAATAATAATAATAATAATAATAATAATATTCTGAAAAGTTGTCTGGTTTGAGGAATTAAAAATCCAACTTTCCGGCAAGAAAAATCCTACCACATCTAGATAAGGCTGACTAATAATACATCAGTGTTATGAATATAAATAACATTATATATGAAATCCATTTAAAAAGAATCAACATGTATACAATTTTGCATTCACCTAAATGTTTTAAAAATCCTTAATTTCGACAAACCACATACAGCTTTGACCAAGCATTGACCCTTGAATACAGATACTTTTCTTCTTATAATAAAATAAATTTTGTTTGGTTTCATGACAAATTTTACAGAAGAACATGTTTGTACTAACCTCTAGTTTCGCAAAATTTATTAAATTTAAAAAAAAGAAAGAAAGAAAATAAGTTGCCAAATTTAAAATAGTCAGTAGGCACACACACAAACACATATTAGTGAAACATGATATGTTGAAAATAGCATACAGTGATTGCTATTGTGGAACATATGCAAGTTTTTGAAAGGTTGACGTAAAGAGAAAGTTGCTTTAATCGAAAGTCATCCACGCTTCGAATGACCATTAACATTGAGGAAGAACGAAACGCTGGGAAACGTGAGCACTTTAATTGGAAACAATTGACGATTAGTTGCACGCCAAATAAAAGAAGTAGACAGAACTTCCATAGGCTTCTGAGAAGAAAGTTTAGCCAAAGATCAGAACATGAAGCGCATTCACCAAGATTGTGTTACGTGACTGCTAAGGATGAACCTAAAAACGAAACAGTATGACTGAAAACGGAACTACAAATACAGCACTCTTTTAACCGAATTTCATTCAGAGTACTCTTTCTTTCTTTCTTTTCTCTCTCTCTCTCTCTCTCTCTCTCAGAAGAAATTTCGAAAGATGACAGAGTTGATAAAGAGGTCATCTACAAATGAATATTCGATAAATGTTCCTAAACAGTATGGGACGCAATGAACCAAAGCATGTTGCTGCAGAAGAGGGCTTATTTTAAAAGAAACTAAACCACGAACACTGCTGGAGCTGCTGGAGAGGCCTGTGTTCGAAACTCGACTAAAAAGAAGTGATGAACTATTATACAGGTTTTCAAATGAAGGTGAAGTAGCCGGTCTTATACGGAAGTAGCAAAATTTTCCACCAAATTTTTTTTTTTTTCATCCGCAAAAGACTATACCCGAAATACACGCAGTAAACAGATAATATTGCTTTAAGCCTTAATTACAACTAAAAAAAAAAAAATGAATCCTTCACTTTTTTGTGCAATCCCATCAGCAGGATGTTGTTTAATTTTTTGGACAAACTGAATACGTTATTTTTTCCTATTTAATGACCAATATTTATAATGTTATGTCTACTTCTTGGCACCAAAGAAGCAATGGTGCTGGGTCACATGCCGCATGAGTCGACCTACACTACTGGGGAACAGATGAAACATACAATTTACCTTTACAATTTTCCAAGAAATATGGCAAGCAACTAGTAATAAAGCTGCAAGTGTTATAAGTTGTTCGTAATGCCCTTTTTCATTTATAATTTCATAAAGTATATAATGATGAGCTATTTGGTTAGTGAAATCTGGGTTTTAATCCTTCTAAGATGCTAGAAGCCTTTATTGGAATTTCGGAAGTGAAGGTGAATTAGTGGAAGGGTCTTCCTTCCTGAGACAAACCTGCCAGGGAGTACACTGAATTAACTGAAAAATGTATAGACAAGATTAGCTGTTCTATCATAGCATTGATCAAATTTCTATGAAGTCAAGTCTTGACCGTGACAGGCCACTGAGCCTTTGCATGTTACGAAGAAAGATGTTCATAAATTATACAATTCAAACCAACGAATAAACACACAAAACTCTGGATATCTGTTTCGAAATATGAGAAAAAAATTACCTCACGCTCTGAATGAGTCAAGGTGCAAAGTAGTAGTTGTAACGTATCGACATGGCAACCACTGAGGTATCCACTATAGCTGCCCCGTCACTTGTGGTAGCGTTGCAATGGCATCAAATAGTTATCTATGTTGGACACCATATTTCATTCGTATTAGACTTTTTAGAGTGTACCAACTGCCCTTGAATAAGATACAACTCATCTCATTCAAAGACAGCAAAGACTATCTAGCTAAATGATAGAGCAAAATAATCTTTGCAGGCTTTTATCCACTGATGATAGTGATAGGCCAATGAGCCTAACACGATAAGAAAAATGAAATTAGAAAACAATAATGCCGAAAAGATGCAGTCTTCGTATTAGTTATGGAGATTTTTGTTGGCTTGATTGATCATTACACATACTAACTTCATTGTACAGATTTATTTTAATTGATCCTAAACAAATATATAATGCAGAGGATATTCTCGCATGGATAACTGGTTTGTATTTTAATCCGTTTTAACCGGGAAAGTGTTGTTACTTCAAAGCCTGCAACGTTTGCAGTCGATTACAGAATGAGAACTTTTAGTGTTTCAACAATCACGTTGATGCATCGATTAAGTGGAAAATGGAAGAATTAACTAAAAATAAAATAATAACGAAAGAAATATTAAACCTTAAGAAAATGAAGTTTTCGTGGTTGAGGTGATCCTTAATGTGGTAAAAGTATTGAGAAATTAACCTTTGTGTCATGTGTGGCCGGTAATTGCTCTGAACTGCAGTCAGTCCTGACGAGTTTCATAGCACAATATTTTCTTTCTCAAAATACAGAAACCAAGTCTGTTTCAATTAGTGGATGGCTTTTGAAGAGACCACCAGGGATCATTGTCCCCCCTGCAAGTTCTATTACCGGCCGGCAACATCTATCAGGAGGTCAAACTGGCTGTACACTGACTTTGACATTGGTGTGTGTGCCTCGACTTCCTTGTGCCGTGTTCTCTAACGCCCACTAGCCATTAAAACGGCGGGGGAGAATCCTAGGTCACTGTCTGCTGAATATCGCTTATTAGCAATTTCTCTCTCTCTCTCTCTCTCTTTTTCTTGTATTTCAACATATACGAACTCCAGCTGAAATGTATGTATGTACTGTATGTTGACTCTCAAGAGAAACATACACATCTGAAATTACCATTCCATAAATTAAATTATAATGAAGCATCGTGTAAACATAAAATACAAATAAATGTATTCAATAAATATTATTAAACTACTATTAAAACCGTTTTATCAATCTCATTCAGTAAACCTTGAAATCTATATCTTGATCAGTATTTCTTAAGCTTTTTTTGTGATTGTAGTAACTAACCTACCTAATTTTTTTTTCGTGGAAATTTGCATAAAAATATAGGATAGAAATTATGACAAGAAAGTGCAAAATATTTTAATCAAAAAACATATGATACATAATATTGCAAATAATAAAATAACGTAAGTGTTCTAAAATTTAGTTCATTTAACTTTTAAAATATGAATTTACTTCAATAAACTAATTTAATACAAAATAAATTAAAAATTAAACACTAAATTTAATTTTTTTTTTTTAAATAATAATTTTTATTACATTTTGTGGGGTTTTTTTTGCTATTTTTTTCATAAACTACATCGAATACAACTCATAAACATCTATATGCTCTAAGGAACCACTACAAATATTCACAGAACTCTAGGATTACGCAGAACACGCTTTTAAAAATAACTTTTGTAGTTCAGGCAAAGATCGAACTGATAAGAGAAAATTGTTAGCATTCGTCTTAAACAAATGCGCACCATAGTTTACGGAAATAACCTTTAAAGTAAGCTAGGCTTACTAAACAGGAATGATTGAAATAAGAGTAATTAGTTATACGAGCGTATGGTGACTACTTGTTAATTGCATCAATCCAGATGACACTTTTAACGAGTATTCAGTTCAGTCAGCCAAGTGATGGTGAAAGCATGAAATTTAAACAGAATGAGGTTGCACTTTGTCTTTTATACCATCCTGTCATTAGAACAACCATGTTATTGTTATAACAACAGGATGGTTAAAAACCTCTAGATAGTTTGCTATATCTGTCAGTTACGTGACTTCGCTGTAAGGCGAAAACCCAGAGGTTACGCTGGGGGGGGGGGGAATCTCCATATAAGACTGGATAACTCAGCTTCAGCTTGTGGGAAGGGGAGGGAGGAAGTAGAGAAAACAGAATAAATATATAAATTTTAAAATGTTCTTCTCGACATGATGATATCCAACCAAGGTCTTTTCAATTCGAAGGGCATCTTGACTGCGCTTGGGGAAAGGAGTATCTGAAGCGAAGTTCGGACTTGTTGAAAAAAAAAAAAAATCACATACTGTCAATCGCTCTTTAATTATTATTACAACAAACAGTAGAACTATAAAAATCTTATGCTAGAAAGAACTGAAAAAGTCTGATTAGTTGACGTTTTAAAATCACTACAAATGGAGAAGAGAGGACGGATCCGACTATTCCCTCAAACTCCTCATTTGCAGACCCCCACTCTAACAGAAACTCTTTTTCTCTTTCTGCCACAGATGTGCGCGAATAATCGCTAAGCAGATAATGACCAGCTAAACGGTTTTTGAATGACACACCACCACTATTGATGACACTTAGTATCTCAAAAGCGCCGACCGATTTCAGCTGTCGGCACCCTTCTTCCTTTACTTCTTTACACCCTCCTCCCTTTTTTCCATGACGCGTTGCCGTTTTTTATCCTATTTCCCCAAGAAAATAACGCCCTGTCACACAAGATGAAACCAAATCTAATTATCTCCTTTTTTTTTGCTTTACCCCAATTCAGAGAGCGTGCGCCTGTTCCCCTACAAGCAGAAATTTCGTGTCCGGGATAGAGTGGAGTTGAAATGTAAAAGGCAATTTAATTGTAATAATGATCTGTCGTATTTTTCCGTCTGTCGTCAACACCACTTTGCGTGCCAATCACTCATTCTCCACAAGCTGATCAGGCAATATTATTCCCCCTACCATTCCCTCAAGTGGATTACGAATTAAGGGACTGGTTACTGTTTTGCTATTAAGTAAAATAACCCGGAACGTAAAGAACAAGCTGTTTTAAAAGTCTAAAAAAATGTAAGCAATCCAAGGACATTAAGTCAGTCATTGATGATCAACAAAGGTCGAACTGAAATGCGTGTTTCTTTATGCAGTTGGAAAGAAAAAGATGTATTTAAAGATAGTGGGTTAAAATTGGAAAAGCAGGTGCAACTGCTCTTTCTTGATTACTGTTGAATAGCCTCCGCACTTCCGCCCAAGTGTTTTTTTTTTTTTTTTCTATTGTTTCAAGGAGATCAATCAGCGAGTTATCACTATCAACTATCTCATTGCTAACCAGATGGCTGGAATGATTAGTTGATATGGCTTCAAGATGTGGGCAAGTTTTTTTTCTTTTAGTATAATTTTTATGTTAGCTTTGTAAAAGTATGATTGAAGACAATCTTAGCTATTACGAAGCAGACAATTAAAATGGGCGTAAAGACAGAAGACACTTAGAAACGCTTTTTCAGCGGATACTAAATATTCTTGAAAAATTTTGCGGCGCCCTCTAGTAGCAGTTTTTCGTCAGAAATTTTCATTTCGATAACATTTTGTGCTATAAAAATTTGGACTAATAAATTTTTAATAAATTTGGCTATTAAATCCTTTAATTACCACAAAGTAACAAAGCGATCCGATATTCATTGATGGATAAGTCAAGCAATGGCTGACACCATTGTCCTACCTCAGTCCTTAATAAGTTCAGTTTGCAATGGTTCGACTGCAAATCATTTCAACGAACTTCTTTCAGTAAATATGCATAACTCATCGAAAAATTGTGGCCGATCATTTTGTTGCTTAGTAACAGATGGCAACACTTAATAATGGTCATTTGCGGTTATTCCGGACAAGTGCGGGTGGAGGGGTAGGTTCGGGAGTTGCGTTTCTGTAATAGGTACTTCTGTCCCTGAACGTTCAGATTTTCTTACCGCGTAAGCGTAAACCCTTCTGCCCTGTCCTATCTAATTTAGTGACCCTTCCATCTTCGGGCAACAGAAAGGTGGAGTCGGGGCCCAGCAGTATCGTGTTGTTTAATGAAGGGGAAGAACTTTTGGCGTGATCCATCATACTTCCTGTGTCACTTTACCCCTTCCCTCTCTCGCGCAGGAGACAGGCACACCCATTTATCAATCACAGAAATCACACTACTCCGATGTTCTGCCCACCACTGTTGTGCAAAAATCGCCACGAATAGAGCCGACCCCACAGTTAGCATAATAAGAGTCAACAGTTTTAACTGTTTGTGACACCAGGACGTGTTAGCGGACCATCTTTCCTCCCTAAAGCAAAAAGGGAAGAAAAAAAAAAATCAGCTTAATACAGTTTCTTATAACGTTGTTTCTATAGCAAAATTTGACTTCTTAACTTCATTTTCGTTTTTTCTAACATTCAAATAAACAATGTTGGTGAGTTCATATTTTGGTTCGTAAAGTCTTTTATCCTATTCCAGCATTGTTATCTCCATCTGTCAATATTTTATCGTTTCCCTACCGCTCGTGGATATCCCACTCACGTAAAATTAAAACAAAATATTTCGTTTATTTCCATGTTGCATCTCTTAGTTCATAAGATAACTTATAATCACTTATAAAAATGATAATCAATAACAAATGTCATTGATTATCAGTAGTTGAGCAATCTAGCTTGTAAACATAAAAATTCAAGATTTCCTCGGCACTTATTGAAGAATATCTGCAATCAGAAATGTTTTAAGTATTACGTCATTTTTATTGAGCAAGTAAAGATTGGTTGTTTTGTATCGTTTATTAGGAAATCGTGTCTGAGAATGCTGGTACTATTATCCGCTGTTAAGTGCCGAAGCGAAGTGGAGAAGAATTATAAAGAACCACGCCACGCCCAACCATAAAGATTATCGTGTAGTTAATCGACAACAGTTTCAAAAGCATTTAATGAATTATATATATATATATTTAAAAAAGGTTCCTTCTTATTTCATGGCCATTTCGGAGCAGTCTAACGACCTAAACGTTAAGTAACAGCGAAAGAAATTAAAAAAAAAAAAGTCCGACATTCTTAAAGTAAGACATTTTTTGCGACATGAGCAAAACAGCAAATCAACCACACCTGTTTAACGAGAGAGGCACTATCTTATCATATTTCTTGCTTATTTTTTAACCTCGCGATTTAAGAGTATATTCTTGTCATAACCTGACATTGTCCACATTTTTTTTTCTTTTAACATTTCCTTCCAGCTATTAAGATTGCTCCAAGGAATATTGAACTGTTATATAACAACTAACTGAGCTGACCTGCTAGCCTTAGTCTTACTACTAGCTTAAAAAAAAAATAAAAAATAAAAAAACTCTCTTTGATTTACACAAGAAGGCCTGATAGTCAGACGTGTACATTTTATCTCCCAGTGTGATTACAGTCTAGCTTAATGTGAACAGGCTTAGTGTTCAAAAGTAAGATTCTCCCCTTCCCAGTACTAACAGGCAACGTGCAGAATATTAGGCTCAATTACAAGTTGGCATTATTAACGACCTTGAATCTGCTAGTGGCGTTTATGTGATGTCAAGGAGTAGATAGTAAAATGTATAGTGAAACAGTGAAGCCAGCAGTTGCTACTTTTAATAGCTTCTTATTAACTGCCAGCCATGTAGACCAAGTGAATATCGTCGTTCACCCTCTGTGTAAGGTACTATGGGTTAATCTATGAGTTTTTAGTTATGAGTCTTTAGGTGATATGATTTTAGTGGTCCTCCGTGAAATCTCTGTATTTATCGGAGACCTAAAAGGAGCTCGATAAAGTGGATGGACTTTATTTATTTCCTTTCTCTTATAATAATTTAAAAGTTTTCATTCCTTTCCATGTCAACTAAACATTTAAAGAAATGATTAGTTAACATCGTCATTTTAAGGTAACCTTTAAATTCAAATTTAAAGAACAGAAGTCATTCTTTTATGATAACTTCTGTATTATCATTCCTAATTTCTTCCTAATTATTTTAACTTTAAAAATATGAACAATGATGGAACAATCAGGAACTGAATGTGTGCACGTATACTATGAGCGAATACATTTTTCATGCATTGTTGTATCTCAATTCTTGTTGATGTTGCAAACAGTAATGACAATAGAAATAAAATATAAATGTCAGCATGTACTTAAATTAGTTCATCGAATTTTCGTGTTTATGTTTTACTCTTCGTTTAATATTTATAACTGTTAGTATTTTAATTGTCAGCACTACAATTTCAACAATAATATTATGAAACCCTAGCAAATAAAAATAAAAAAAATAAGTCAGTGATAAGAATGCCAGTTGATTTCGCATAACCAAAAGGGGTTGTTTCAAATACCAGGAACACGAAGCCAGATGTACAGAAAGTTACAACATTAGAGACCGGAACACCGCCTGAAGATATTCGACTATCATTTCTCTCCTTCACGGTGCACTCATTATCGCCACTAATCGGCCTTCTGTCTCCATGACTACCGAAATAGCCCAAAATAACATACATTTAAACACTTATTTGCACTTTGGCATTACGATTGATGGCATACTTTTTTGTGAAAGGCACGTTATATCCAAGGGACCTGGAGATGAATATAAACTGTATCGGTTTCCATAGTTAGGTGGAGTCGATGATGGATCAAATCACGCAACTGCACATGCATGAGACTGACACTGCTCTAAAAGTTGCCGATTCAGTCTATAAATTACACCTCCTTGCCTCCCATGCTCTGTACTGTTTAATAGGTTAAGAGTGCCGAAACGTGAGCCAAACGACCATTTGACGATCAGGAAACGTCTGGCAACGACTTACATTAAACTCTTCTTCGTTAACTGCTATCTATTAACACTCAACGACCTCCATAAATTTTGGAATGTCTCTGGTTTGTAACAAGTAACGTTGCTAACAACTTCAGACAGCCCGGACAAGAGCCGTTGTAATAGGCAGTAAATCAATGAGATGAACTGGTTTGTCAGCTTCAACAGATAAGAGATCGATAAGAAAATATCTCCGTGGTCAACTCAAGTTTCACTTCCAAGTAGCTTCTGTTACAATTAGTCCATTAACAACCTTATTAGGAAAGTCATTCCTTCATCCGATCCTATCGAAGCCATACTTTGTTTCAATTTTAGCTGACCAAAGAGTTTCTTTTTGATATCTTATCGCGTACTATTTGGAAATGAATTCAAGATAACATCTGGCGTATGTCTACACTATCTCCCATTGTAGATAATTAAGGTAATTGTCTTCTCCATATTCCTTCCGTCAAAAAAAAAAAAAAAGAAAATATGAGTGTCGGTTCAGTGAATAATTATTTCTCTTTGCTTTATATCTGAAGGCGTTTTACATTACCTGAAGTCCGAGTGATGTCATCTCATAAACTGCCGATGATCCATTTTCTGACGCCCTTGATTTAGAATCACTCGCCAAAAGGAAAGCACTAATACAAACCGTTTATGAAGAAGGCAGTTTTCCTAACCATCGCTCTTGTAATACTGATCAGCTAAATTTGAATCGATATTAATAAAGTAATGAAAATTCAATTGTCAATTTTCAGAGTACTGTTGTGAGGCTAATCTCTCATTGGACGTGTTCTGAAGAAGACAAAACTGAATTTCAGGAAGGAAAAAAAAAAAAAAAAACATCCCTTCCAACTTCGTCCTGTCAAACCGATTAACTCACATGTCCAATTGAAAATTATTATTTTTTTTTTTTTCAAAACCAGCGAGCATCGTCGAGAATTACTGAATTTGATTATCTTCACAAACACATTTTTGTATTATCTGGCTACAGCGAGACCTCTGACAACCTTGGCCAGTGGGTGACTAATTGTAAGTAAATTATATTCGCTGGACTTCCAATGGGACATGGATATATGTGAATATCTTCAGGTGGTACATAATTTTCATCTCCTTGCGTACGAGAATCACGTTTGATCTCTAACAGCGTTAGCGAATTAGTTAACCCACTCATGGTACTAAATATAAGTTACACCTTTCATGCGTGCGTAACATAAAAAAAAAGATCATGCAAGTGATCAGCAGGTATATATTATGTTTGTTGAATTCGTGTATTCAGTGGGTTTCTCTTCCTGCAGCTTGTCCGTTTTGTGAGAGCAGAAACCCAAGTTTCCGCTAAAAAAAAAAAAAAAGGCAAATGGCATCTAGCAAAATCGGTAAATTTAATTTTCGTTTCAGTCCATTGGTTTTTTAAAACTTAAAAGTGAAGTTGAAAAGAAAGTTGTTGTACATAGCTTAATGATATTTCATTAAGTTATTACTGCTTTCAATTTATCAAGTCAGATTTATTTCGATGTGCTCGTATACATTTTCATAAATAACCGGATTTTTTGGAGACATTTTCATTTCTAGCGCTTCTGTAGACTCTCGTGGTGTGCATTTGCAAATGAAACTATCAAATTTCCCTGCAACTATGAAACGTTTTGAATTGTTCTTTCCAACGTGATCCCAAGATGAGGGTCCTATTTCCATGCTGGACAGATGGAGTGGCCTTCAGTTATGTCTTAAGGTACCCGGGAGTTGCATAATGAAGCATTTGTTGATTTAAGCAGCAATTTCGAATTCAGAGTTCTTAACCACTGCTAATGGTAGACGCACCAGTAATTTACGAAGTCCCCCCTCAGACACTTCTCCCTGATTTCCAACCCCGTCATCTCATGCATCATCGTTACTCATGTTTCCGCTGATTTAGTATGGCATATTCACAAAACACCGCCCCATAACTCCAAGTAGGGAGGTCTCAACTGATGACGGGCCCTGACAAAGGGAGGCTATAAATCCCTCCTTTATACGGAATGCCTACCGACCGACCGTAACTTGCTAGTATCTTCAGCTTAGTAAATGCACGGTCGTTAGCGAAGGGCATTGGTTAATATCTATTCTTTGACGACAGCCAATAAAAATGCTTTTCTATAGATTTTATCCCCCCCTTTCTGTCCCTTTCTTGACAAGGAAAAGCGAAAGAGAGGGAGAGAAAAGAAATTACAAACACATGCTTAAAATTCAAAATTTTCTTGAAATTCAAGGAGACGCCCTCTTAACATTATTATTCTTCTCCCGAAATCCTGGCTAGAGCATGATATACAGCTATTATGCTGAACATGCCCTTCTAATTACCAACTATTCAAAGTCAGGTTTTTCAGGGCATTCAAAAGGCTTGAAATACACTATCTTGCCATGCATGGATATGCGCAATGTAACAAAATAATATTCGACAGAGGATATATTCAATTCACACAGGCTTACCACCCTAATTCCTTCTCGGTAATCTCAACCAATAATCCCAAGTACACATACTGGCCACCGAATTAGAAACTTTTCTTTAATACCGTGTTGGACCTCTTTAGCGATTACCAATACTGTTCCAATTCAAGTCTCTGTGCATAGTTCGGTGAAATTGGGCGGAAACGGCCTTCATTAAACCTTACCGGCCATTAAAGATCAAATACGCACCCTCAAAAGCTTCGTATCCATCATAAATTTCAATGTAATATCAATGGTATTACAATTTTAATATGCGCTTCGCATCCATGGAAATGTGGACGTATATATATACGTCCTGCCCGGTAGCGTGGTTAAATGCTTCCGTCAACTGCTGCTAACACAAAGTTTCTGTTTTTCCGTACAAGCCTACTCAGACAACGGCGATCGTTTTCTTGGCAAACTGTCTTAGGATTATAGTTATGTAGACCACTCATGTAGACAAGCAATGTGGGTTGTTTTCTCACTGATTAAACACCCGAGATATCTCACCTTTTGAGAAACCAGTCAGCTCTTCTGTTTCCAAAATTGTGGTTCCAGCCAGACGGGCACCCACAATAAGCCGTTAATCGAACTCCCAAAGATCCTTGTTTTTCCCATTGTGATCAACACTACTGACGATTGCTGACTAGTAGCATTATACTATACTTATTATTATCATTATACTATATTATTAGCACTATACTATCTGCACGTGACCAAGTATTATGTAACGGTTACGTATATCTGACCGATATACGTAACTGGTCGATAAATGTAAAAAGTAAATATAACATAATTGCAATACATTTAAATTGCAATGCATATCCTAATCTTATCTCAATGTCAGTAAGAATCTTCTTACATCCTGCATATGGATGAGTTGTCGTTTCTTGGTTCATGTTATGTGACAGCCAGGTTCACTCAGATAAAACTAAACATTCTTCTATATTTAAAAGATATCCTATTTAAAGAACATTAGGAACAATTGATATAATCGATTTCTCCAGTATAACGGAAAACTGATCAAAGCTTTCTAAGATCAGCAGCACATATAATTTTTACACTCTTCTTTATAAATGTTTTAAATGTTTATTTTACAGGTGTTCACTGCACCTATCTAACAGAGATAGAAGATCAGAATAGCTCTACTAAAGATATATTTCACATTAACTTCGTTACCTTTTTTAGATTCGTCAAAGTTTAAGGGGATACAGGGAGATGGCATTTGTACTTCATTCATATGTAAATTGTTGTATCCCTTAGTAGTATGTGAGCTGTCCCCTTAAATCATCAGAGTTTTCCGACTGTGGAATGTTTCTAAAGTGGGTGGTACATTGATTGTACTTAATCAATCTTACAGCAGTCTATTTTTTAGTTGATAATAACCAGTAATATTATACAGCTGGGGAGGTAATACCGTGTCACTACTGCTGGCTAACCAAGCCGAACAGAAACCATTTTTGATCGAACTTGGAGATAACGGAGTCTTCGTATCTCCCATGGCAACGGTAGTCCTCGTTGCTACCCTGAACAAACTCTAATGAAGCAATTAGAGTCTCCAAATTACAGGGTGGCAGACGGGCAGCCGACAACTAAGCTTACGGCAGTCGGGTGAGGCGAGAAGAGGTGGATGGTAAGAGGGTATTGTGGGGGCACTCTTAACACCCAAATGTTCTTTCGGCTCCTCTATTCCCTCATTGCATTCCCCTAAACTTTTTATTCGATTGAACTACTGGGATGATCCTAACAGTTATTCCGGTGGACACACACAGCCATCATCTTGGTATCGTTTTCCCACAGAAGGAAAGTTTTCTCTCTTTAAATGTATCTTAAAACTTCCAGCGGCCTTTGCAATATGCATACATTATGCTTTACGATCAATCGCCAAGTTGTTCTAATTTTATAAAGATGAGAATGGGGTTGGAAGAGCGGGAAGATTTATCACAATCTTCTCTTGGAAGACGTCCTTCGAAATCACCGAGAAATTAGCAGAGTATGAGTTAAATGTCTTAACCAATTGTTCATTATGACCAACATAATAATGACAGGAATAAAGCAACTTTGCCTGTTTCGACAACATATGATGCAGGACGATTCGCAATTTTCCTCAATCTGTTTATACGCGATCGAAGTTGATTTGTTGCAGTTGTTGTTTTTGGAATTACGGCCGCAGCAATTGTAGTGTTGAGACCACTGTGTTATATCTGTTAACTGAGTGTTCTTTGGCCGGTTTTTGCCTGCTTAGTAGGAAAACACAAAAGGAAAAATTCTGCCATCTCTGGAAATGAATAACTAACCTCTAGTTGAAAAGCCATTTTGAACAGTCTTCGCGATCAAGTTGGGATGCGATCGGAGATCTTTCCAGCCCAGTGGCACCCAGGGGGTATAAGGGGACGTCCCCCCCCCCAAAAAAAAAGAAAAACGGAAAAAACACTAAAAAAATTTCCAAAAATCTTTTCCTAATTAAAATTCATTTTTTTTATTTATGTTGTGTCGTGTCTTCTACTTTTCTATATTACTTATGAATTATCGGTCACATAAGGTGGAATACCCTATAGCTCTCGGGAATCACGGCCACTGTGAACGCAAGGCGAAGGCGAACGAGGTAGTGCTCGGATGGACCGAGCGCTACTTCGTTTGCCCAAGCTGCGCCAAGGAGATCATGGGTATCATATATTGGCGATCACTGCAGATGCTCGCTCAAATCGCCTACTCAACTCGCCCTCCCCCCAAGATTAAATCTTGAGTGCGCCACTGTTCCAGCCAAAAGGTGTAGTCAACATTCACTGAACATGAAGTGAATTAATAGGTCGAATAAAAAAGGAAGATGTTTTATTCATATTCTGGATCGATGTTGGTAACTTCGGTTAACGTGAAATTACTTCGCCATTTGAAAATGGTTTGCAATGGTGAAAACAACTTGCTGTTAGCAAGTTGTTTTCACTATCTAGCCTTGGTAACAAGATGGGAGACTCTTTTGTCCAATGGATGATTATCATCACTCAGGGTGACATTGCATTATTCAACAACAACATCAACATTATTCTGGGTCTTTCATGGATGAGTTCATTTCTTTTTCTAAATAAATTAGCCATTCTTAGACTCACTCCACTTCTCAGACTATCTTGTCTACTTACTGAACACAGTGTTCGACATTCTTTTCTTTTTATTCTTCTCTTCTTCTTCGCCCATCCGTCCCTAAGGACGAATAGACAGAGTCACCTGATTTGGGGACACCACAAATAATGCTGAGGACACGCCACTTGTGTGTTCACGGAGCCCTTCTTTGTTTTGAGGGACGAAAAGCCCTAGTTAACGGAAAAAACTCTCTACCTTCGTATGAGACCGGCTAACTCACCATTTGATTTAAAAGACCTGATAAAGATTGTCACCGAGTTATAGACAGGATTTGAACCCAGCTTTCCAACCACCTGGGCTACAGAGGCTCTGTATTCAAGCTTCCGTGTATAGAATTGTTATGAATTTTAAAAAAAAATCTGTTTGGAACGAGAAAGAAAACTATTCGTCTTGATCACACTTAACTGATTGGCTTGATATTTTATCATCTAATAAAAGTCAATCAAGCCTTTAACATAATACGGCCAACTTGAAATTCGTATTCCAATCAAATACTTTCACACCATAATGAAGAACTCTGGAGCCATCTGCACGTTCCTAATTCATTACTTTAATACCGCACAGCAGTATATTCTAAACAATAATTGTAGCGCTGTGTGTGTGTGTGTGTGTGTGTGTGTGTGTGTGTGTGTGTGTGTGTGTGTGTGTGTGTGTGTGTGTGTGTGTGTGTGTGTGTGTGTGTGTGTGTGTGTGTGTGTGTGTGTGTGTGTGTGTGTGTGTGTGTGTGTGTGTGTGTGTGTGTGTGTGTGTGTGTGTGTGTGTGTGTGTGTGTTGGTAGTCACTCGATCTCTGGTAATGTAGAATGCAGCCATATTTTAGTGTAAAACGTAATGCCTATAACAAAAATATGCTCTCATAAGGCATTTGTAGGCTTCTACAGATGCTTTAAGGAAACTATTCCACTTGCTCAAATATTTCGCAGTGCATCTTTTCAAAAAGTACTAATCATAATATGAGTATCATAATACATCATAATACGATTTTTATGCATAGGAATCTCATATGCATAAACATCAAATTACAGACTTATTGACGTCATCGTGTTATAAATATTTTGTTTATATTTCATATATATCATATTTTGTATATATTGTTTATCATTTAAGATTGAGAAATAGTTTTATATAACTGATATAAGTGATGTGAGTCAGATTGAAAGACAGGGCCACGCATGTTGAGGAAATGGTTGATTGGTTTGTCTTTTAAATATCTTACATCACTCAATGTGTAAGATATGAAAAAAAAAAAAGATACAGTCATCTAATTCATAGCACGATTGCATAAATTGATCCCACTTACAACTTACAAAATGCATTGAAATATTCTAACAACAGCCCATCTAGAGTGATCCATTACGACAGCCAAACAATAACACTTTAAATTTTAAGACGTGAAGAAATAACCAAATAAATATCTCCTCTGGGGAATAATCCTTAATCTGATTATCAATCAGCAAATGTTGCAGTATAAAACAAATCAAAAATATTTTTTTCCTGATATGCAATCTGGCTGAGTAATTTTCGCTATTTTTGAAAAATCACTGTCCACTTATATCAAAAATATTTATTTATTTATTTTTGAAATACAAATTAGTCTTCGTATGCGAATACACAGTCAACCTTCGAAATGATTCTGTTTGACACAGGGGTCGGCAAACGTTTTAAACATTGACCCCTTCATGGGCTCCTTGATCGCACATCGACCCCATCATGTTAAATAAATGAATAAATGTTATCAATAATAAATTTGTCGATTTAAAAGTAATAATTCCTTCTCCCTTTTACCTTATTACTGCTTCTTAAGAAATATTTAAAGAAATTTATAAAGAACATTAAAAATTAAGCTCCATTTTGATCCCCTTATCGACCCCTTCGATGACCACATTGATCCACCAGGGGGCGACGACCACTTTGCCGACCCCTTGATATAGGTGATGTAGTCAAATAGTTCTGGAAGGCTGCTTTTCTGCAAAATTTAATATGACATCAGCCACTACATCAATATTTTTAATTGATGAAAATCATCAGCTTTCAAAGACAGGATTCCGCTGCATATAAGGGATTTCAATAACTGATACAGATTTCAGATTCTGGATGGCACCGTAATCCTTTAAGACATTTGTGCCTAAAGACGAGGGTTATTTACTGTTTATAAAATTACGCAGAGAAAGAGACACTTACAGTGGATATTTCCGTTATATTTATATAAAATGATATGTGAGCTTCTGTAGCTTAGTCTGTTTCGACGATGCCCTTCGGATGGAAAGACAAAGGTTCGAATCCTATATAGGATACGAAGAGCACTCTATCAGAGTTGTTCTACTAAAGGCAGTCTTATACGAAAGTCTCGGGGTTTTTCAGCCTGAAACTCCGCTTTTCAGCTTGTATAACAAACAGACCCCCTAGAAGAATAAATGCAATTAGTCGATACACTGACCTCAGAAAAGCAGCAATTGCTTTTTGAATAATCACAAAGAAAGTTTCAACCAGTTCATGAAATGGATCACGTATAATAAACAAATGAAAAAGTTCTTGAATACAAAGTTTGAACAAATTATATGTGGGACTTCACAAATGGCAGACAAATTCGCAATGCAGACAGCCAAACGACGTTTTACAGACTGCGAGTGACTTGGGCCTAAATGAATAATATGAATGTCAAGTAATCGTTTTCAGTTTTTACATTTTTGGCAGGTATCTTTATGTTCAGGCATGACATTTAAAAGTTTGATTGCACGTACAGACCTTCAGTAAGTAAGTAAGTAAAGGTTTATTTATGTTGACGAAATTCTAGATGCACATTCGATGCATTTTTCAAAATAACATGAATGAATGAATAGTATTAAGTACTAATTGTTGATCTTCTAGAGCAGAGTTTCTCAAACTTTTCCTACGACGGAACACTTTACAAATCCAGAAATTTTAACGGAATACTTTGGTTAGAGTCGGGTATCATCGGTTTCATATTCAGTGTAAAGCTAAGCGCACACTATCGCCGCTGCAGGCTGTATCACATCGCAAAAATGCGACAGCGCACACTACAGGCGTGCCGGGCCGCATCGCATCGCATTATCCTTGCTTGTGACCGCACGTTTCCTAGAATAGATACCTCCGTACTTCACTTGTGCTCGGAGGTGTCGATAACCATCGGCGGCTGAGTCAAGGCCAGCGCGGCGCCGGGCCTTGACTCAGCACAATCCACATGGAAAGTGAGGAGCGCCTGATTTTCAAACATCTTTGAACTTGTCGCAGCATTTAAAACCATTTCAGGCTCATATTAATTTTGATAAATTTTCACCGAACGCTTATTCACTTTCATAGTTTGAGAAACGCTGTTCTAGAGTATTATTACAGAAATCGTGAAGAATACAACACAGGAATTGCAAGATAACATTAGAACGTGTGAAGATTTAATTTGCTCTTTCCCTATGACGATTGTATATTGACAAATATTTAGAATTACACTGCAAACCTTAATAATAAAAAAGACTCACTATTTAAGTACCATACGAAATTATGGTACAGAAAAACTGCCTTTGATAATAAAATAACTTATTTACGATGACAATGATTTATGATGCTGTCTCTTTATGATGCATAGGACATTCAATTATGCAATTTAAAACTGCGCAGTGTTATTAAATATCATTCATTAAAATGTAGGTATTTATTATTATCATTGATAATAATAGCAGACATGAATATAAACATTAGGAACATAAATAACAACACAGAACAATACCTAGCCCTCTTATCAGCATATAACATAACCCCATCCATACAGTCGTATACACGAGAAGAGATAGTCGGAAACACAACAACCTCATCCCGCATTGATCATATAAATATAAGGGTCCCTCCAAACAGCCACACAGCAATCGTCATAACATGCAAACTGGCAGACCATTATTGCACAGCATTACAGTTACACACTGAACCAGAACCCATAAAACTCACTGAGACTACAAAAGAGTATTATAGCATTCTAAACGAAACAATAGTAAACGATGAAATCAGAAAAGCAGACTGGATGCAGATAGCATGTTTAGACTGCTGTAGCTGTATATAATAATCTTAAACTTGCATTTAATAAAATATATCACAAAGCATTAACAAAAATAAAAATACGCTCCCAAACGAAACAGAATCCATGGATAACAGACAACATCTTAACAGACATACAAAGAAAATATGCTCTAAGGAAACAACTCAAGAAGTCGCCAAACAATATCGCTTTAAAATCTGAATATAAAAGAAAACGGAATCGCCTAACAACACAGATCAGAACGGCAAAACGAAACTATTACAGCAACAAATTAACAACAGCTCAGAATGACATAAAGGAAACCTGGCACCTGATTAATGAAATGCTGTACAATATACACAGAACCACTGCCTCAGAAACAATAAAACACAGCTTTGCCTGCGACTCCAAATCCCTCAAACAGTTGGCAAACATCCGCATTTCGTGAACTCTGTCCAAAAACTAGAAGAAACAACCTTTCCTCACACAAACGAACATTCTCCACTACGTCCATGAGCAACCCAGTCGATGTGGTTCCCCACAGTAACAAACGAAGAACTATCACTTGCAATTCAACAAATTAACCCTAACAAAGGACCGGGGATAGACGGAATCAGACCAAAAGACATCAAGAAACACTCAACGAACCTACATCCAGTTATACAAAAACTGTTAAATAAAATCTTCGAAACAGGACACATACCTGAAACACTAAAGACTGCATTAATCACACCCATGCACATACATTGAAGAAGAAACATTATAAGTAATTACAAACCCATCGCCACGTTGTCTATAATCAAGCAAATCATGGAGCGCATCGTGCATCACAAACTCTCCACATACGTTGAAAAATTTCAAATCATACCCAAAACACAATATGGCTTTCAAAAGAATAAAGGAACAGCAACACTCCTAGAAGATTTCACAGACCTAATAAACGCTGCATTGGATAAAAACAGAATAACATTAGTCGTATTCATTGACCTAACAAAAGCATTTGACACACTAACACACAAAACCTTGTTAACGAAACTAACGCATATCGGAATCGGAGGTCGTTTACTCCAATGGTTTAAAGCATACATGAAAAACAGGAAGCACATCACACGTATAGGATCAGCATACAGCAAAGAGGTAACAGTAACCCGTGGAGTACCAAGGAGCTGTCCTATCTCCCCTTCTATTTAACATATATGCACACGACATAAGCCATCTTCCCCTAACAGGTAAAATCTTCCAGTATGCAGACGGCACGACCAAAGTATCTATTCACAACAATGCAAATATCGCTTACACAAATATGCAACACGACATCAATCAAATCACTAACTGGTTAACCGAAAACGGCATATATACAGGGTGTCCCAAAATTCACGCAAAAAGTAATTTTGATAGAAAACACAGGTTTTTAATTAAAAATTGTAATTTCTTATTGATTCATAAAGTATACAGTATAGGGTTATGCATGGAATAGCATATCGGGTAAATGGCCTCCACGGCTTTGCTGGCACATACGCACTCTTTTGTCGAAATTTTCCATGACCGTTTTGCATAAATGTGGCTGAATTTCGTTGATACAGCGCTCAATTTCCTCCTTCAAGGCATGGGTGGTCGTGGGCTTGTTGGCCCACGAAATACACCTTAGACTTCAAAAAAAACCCAAAGAAAAAAGTCCAACAGCGTTAAGTCACATGATCTGGGCAGCCAATTCTGATCATCAAAACGGGAAATTACACGACCAGGAAATGACTCATGCAGTAATTGAATTGTTTCTCGGGCTGTATGGCATGTGGCACCGTCTTGTTGAAACCACATGTCGTCCACATCCATATCTTGCAATTTAGGCACAAAAAAACTGGATTATCATGTCACGATATCGAGCACCATTAACTGTTATTGCCTTACCAGCCGCATTTTCGAAGAAGAATGGACCAATGATGCCTCCAGCCCAAAATCCGCACCAAACAGTGACACGTTGTGGATGCATTTGTTTCTCAACAATCACTCGTGGATTTTCTGAACCCCAAATGTGACAATTTTGTCGATTATCGAAGCCATCAAGATGAAAATGAGCCTCATCGCTGAAGATGATTTTGTTCGAAAAATAAGCATCCACTTGTTGTTGTTCCATAATCCATTCAACGAACTCTCTTCACTGTGTTTGGTCAGTAGGCTTCAGTTCTTGAGTCAATTGAACTTTGTAAGCATAAAGATGCAAATCTTTCGTGAGAATACGCTGTAGAGAGCTTCTCGAAATGCCCAATTCAAGACCACGGTGCCGAATTGATGTTCCTGGACTCTCAGCAACACTCTCACGAACTGCTTCGATGTTTTTCTGTTGAACGACTTGTTGAAGGACGGCCAGAGTGTATAAGATCACTAATTGATCCAGTTTCCATGAATTTTTTAATTAATCTTTTCACAGTTGATGAAGTTAAATCACTATTCCGACCATATTTTGTACGAAAATTGCGAACTGTAGCTGCCAAACCTTCATTATTTTTAAAGTATTGCTCAACAATGAAAATGCGTTGTTCTTTCGTGTAGCGCTCCATTTTTAATAACCCTGAACTGTCAGCTGTCACGCTGTCTTTTTTTCTCGTTGGCAACACTTTACCGCACAAATGGCGCTAAATTTAAATCTTGCATGAATTTTGTGACACCCTGTATAAATCCTGGAAAAACAAAGCTAATGATATTCAAAAATCCCCAATCCCTGCCAATAGAAACTAAATATCTCACTATCAGACATTCATCATCCTCCAATACACAAAGCGCTGAACCTAAAACCACAGGCAGTACACAGGTAAAAACAACACACTATCTCGGATTTCACTTCGATTCTGATCAAAGGTGGAATATCCATATAAACTACCTACACACCAAGCTTAGGATAATAGCATGCAAACTATACTGATTAAAAGACATTGCCAACACACACACATAAAAATACTAATCTATAAAGCTTTATGTGAAAACATTTTAAGATACGCAATCACATCATATGCATTTGCGCAGACTACAGACTTAACAGGTTACAATGGTTGCAAGATAAAATGGTAAAACTGATATTCTGGGAACAACCCATACCTATGCAGGCAGCACGGACACAGCAGAAAATATTTAAGATAAAACACATATGCCACTACACAATAATGTTAAAACATTACTACAGCCCAACCTATAGAGTAACCAGAACAACATACCAGATAACAAGACCTCAGTCAACAAACTACACAACAAAGCCACCCGAAACTTCTACGTACCTGACATGATAAACAAACTGCCGTTCGACGACAGAAACCTAGGGACATACAGAGAGCAGAAACAGGCCCTATATAAATATTATAGTGAGAACGAAAATTAGAGAAATTCCTGTTACTCTCTCTCTCTCTCTCTCTCTCTCTCACACACACACACACACACACACAACTAACCTATGACAAACCCCACTCAAAAAATACCACTACAAGGACACAAACAAACACACCATGTCCAAATCCAACCCTACTTGCAAAAAAAAAGTTAAACTGCGAAATAGCAGTTGAAGTCTTCCAGACACGTACCAAGAAACGGTAAAATCAACACCCGGATTGCCATCGGTATAGAAACATAACCACGAAACCACCGCCATCTATTATCTTCCTCAGATAAGCTCTCGAAAGCTTCGAGGAAGAAATCAGAAATGCCCTTCCCCCAAAAAAAGGAAACAAAAAAAAGAATGGCATGTCTAAGGAGTTCAAAGACACCTTGGGAAGGTACTCGCTGCATACAGCTCACCATCTACACTATTTGATCCTTCATGTACATACAACACTACTGCCACCAACCACACACACACACACACACACACACACACACACATAAATACGCCATCTTCCACCTACTAATCATGTGGAAGTCTATAAATTATGTGCGCTCTCTGGTCGATTTGTTAGTATATTGTATTTGCCTATATACTGTATATTCACTCTTATGTATGCTGAATATATGCAGCATATTTATGATATTTAATGAAGAGATGTTGGTGACCTATAATATTGTCCTTAAATATTGGCATATAATAAAATTAAGAGGAATACATTTCAGAGAACAGATTAGAAGTGGGAGATAACATTTACATTGATGCTGTAATTTTAATAGTTTTATTGATATTAGTATATGTGTTAAATGGCAGAATTAATACTAAACAACAAGCTGTTACAAAATACTGACGGAAACAATTTTATAATAATGAAGTATTCAGTAATGAAAAGTGTATTAGAATTTATGAAAATAAATAATGAAAGATAAGTCTCAATGTCATCAAATCAAATAAGCATCTTCGAACTGCAAATACAGTACTGAAATAAATAAATAAATAAATATATATATATATAATATATATATTTTTTAAATGCTACGATGAACTGAAGAGAATAACTGCGGAATCGACAGAAATTGTCCTCAATCAAGTCAGTCTTACGATGCTAACCTTAGCTATAATGGTGAGCTATGGAAATTTTAACAAAGGGCTCTCATCGTCGAGCAAAAAAAAAAAAAAAAAAGCCTAACTTAGCCCTTATAATACTTATATTGCGACTTTGTAGAGCTTCTGACAGATATGATAATTCCTGTAGGATATCAATCATTGATGCTAGATCTTTTAAAAATTCCAAATCGAGAAGTCGGTTTAAAAAACCCTCATATTTATCGTTCGATACAAAATGCTTGCATAAAGCTGGATAATTTCTCCACAAAGCAAGAGCCGTTCGTAAACTGCAAGCTGCCTATCGTGGTCCAAACACACGGCCGATCTTTAAAATGTCGATAGCAAGGTCTTTTGCAATCGTATTTATTTCTCGTTGATTAATCGCCTCCGTAGCGCAATTGGAAGAACGACACTACATTGCGCCCTTCGATTGGAATAAGCTTAAGTTCGATTCTCGTCGCGACGGGAGGAATCTTTATCTAGACGATTTTAATCGAAGGTGAGTCAGCCGATCTCATACGGTGGTAGCAGGGTTTTTCATCCCGCATACAGACAAATCGGCCCTTCAGAACACACGCAATTTACAAACAAAAAATATTAATTGTGGTGGTGGTGGGCGGTAGATGGCGTTGATTGAGATGATTCGTAGTAGAGATTCGGTGTAATGGTTGAGACAGTTGTAGGTATCCTTCCGCGATGAGTCTTCGGACTCCTTGGAGGTATCAGGAATAATAATAATAATAATTTTTTGGTGATTGATTATAAAAAGCATATAATTTATCTATAAATATTTCAAAATGATTTATTTCTTTAATGTTTTTTTTATCGAATCGTCTAATGCTAAGTGTAAACGATGAGCTACGCAATGCCAAATCACAATGTTGGGAAATTTTTGTAGAAGTTTGATTGCAACACCCGATTTGTTTCCTAACATTACACTAGTTCCATCACAACAAAATGCAATGAAATGATTTTTTATATAGTTATCAGAAAATCCATATGAATTTAAAGTAGCAATTATAGTAGCATGTATACATTCCATTGTGGTATTTTCTAGTTCTACAAGATTATTAAACAAGACGAACAAGGGACTCGCAAATTTGAGAAAAATTTAACAAAGGGCTGGCGCGAGCCCCTTATAGCTCACAACTGGCTATAACCAATCTGATTGTCACTCGTGTCAGCAATGCGTTTACAAGTTAAGTTATAGCTGTTGTTACTCTTGTAATGTATATTTTTGTATTTCTCTTTTCATGTTATGCACCCGATGAAGTTTTGTAAGCACACGAAATTAGTTGTGCGCTCAAATAATAATTAACGTGTTTCTATTTTTAATATACATTGGTATCTCACTAATCCGAACCTCTTTAGTCAGAACCCTCCAGTAATCCGAACTGCGGTTTGAAAGAAAAAAGTTTTCTTTATTACGTATTATTATTTTGTGTTCTATTATTTTAATTAATAATTATTATTTTGTGTTCTATTATTTTAATTAATAATTATTATTTTGTGTTCTATTATTTTAATTAATAATTATTATTTTAACTATTATTATTTATTTTATTATTATTACGGTACAGTATTTTTTTCATACTGTCGATTGTACGGTTATACTGGAGGACTATTTTGATTTATTGTGTGTTTACATTTGCTTTTTTATGCTGTACAGTACGTACTGTATTGTCGGCATGAATCACAAATACAGTATACACAAAAAGAGGAAATTCAAAACGTGCATAATTTGGTTAAAAATATAAATCCAGATGTTGAAATTTCACAAACAGATGTTACGGAATGGATTACAGATAGAACCGAAAGTGAATTCGAAATCAAATCAGATGGTGATGAGATTATAAATATGACGCTGCAGAATGAATTAGAAGACGATGATGAAGAACTCTAAGAAAAAAAAAAAAGTAAAACATGAAGAGGCAGCTGACAGTTTTAATATGTGTATAGAATGAACTAAGCAGAATGATAGGCCATTGCACAAAATTTTGTTGCTAATGCAGCTCCGAGAGGAAGCATTCGAAAAAAGTTTAGCTTCAAAGAAGCAAAAGAAAATCAGGGACTTTTTTACAAAGAAATAAAAAAAACTTTTTTGTGCTATTTTGTGAAACTTTTTTTGTGTTGTGTACAAGAAAGTGATATTTTTTACGTAAATTAAGTTACGTACTGAACTAGGCAATTTTATTAAATCAGAATCCTCAACAATACAGGTACATACAAATTAAATTTTTCACTAAAATAAACTTGTGTACTGTATTATTTTTTTGTTTTACATTACAGTACAGTAGCTTTTTTCTATCCGTTAATTTATTTATAGAATTAAATTGATGTACCATTAGAATCTGATTATTTTTGCCTTAAACGCTAGTTATTGTTGTCTCTTTGGGAGAAATTCGCTAATCCGAAGTTTCCACTAATCCGAACGAGCACGGTTTTTATTAGTTCGGATTAGCGAGAATACCACTGTATTTTTTAATATAATAGTTTTAAATTTAATTTTAATTTATAATGTTAAATATAATTTAATATACATATATTAAACTATATATATATATTATATATATATATATATGTAATAAAATTTTCAACATGGGGATATTGTATATTAGGATAACCAAGTTATTTTATAAACTTGGTTATTTTAACTCCTAATCCCAAGTATGCAAAGGAGTTAAAATAATCAAGTTTATAAAATAACTTGGTTATCCTAATATACAATATCTCCAAGTTAAAAATTTTATTACATCTATATCACCTCCAGGCATTTTTATTAATAATAAAAACACCTTGTTGCAACTTATATAGGCAAAGTTGATAAGGCTCCGTATAACTATAACCTTGGTATTGGATTGATTGAATCGACCGTGAGATGCGGTGATTGATTCATTCAATCCAATACCCTTGGAGGATAATGGATAGCAATGCTGTAGCCAATGAAGTTCTAACTGAGGCTCGGCTATTGCTGTTACCCTCCTGCCATGATCAGAGCTTTAATAGCTGAATAACACCTTATCCCTACACTGTCCTCTACAGATAACGGGGAAGATTAAAAGCATACTTGCTTCGCCCCTTTAAGCCAGTCCTTATAAGGAACCTTGGTATTTAGGGTCTGACTACTCACTGAGGAGACCTAAAAAAAAGGTTGAAATCGGTCTGGGTAGTAACCCCACCCATGCATTGTAGTATAACATCTTCTAGTGAGATGTGCTTTATATATTATAGGAAAATACTAAGAATAGTGATCAGAGCTCTACCTACCTTTACAATGAGTTGCCCTGGTGTTGTACCATCTTCAGACTTGAACTTTGTTAAAATAACTTGGTTATCCTAATATATATATATATATATACAGGGTGTTCGGGATAAATTTGACATATTTATAATTAATTATATTTTTCCGTAAGTTACATGTATTAACACACACTTCTCTTCATTTAAAAGTTTGGACCCTTCTTCATTCACATACAAGATGTCAGAAAGGATGGATAGCTGGAACCCACCTGAATCATGGAAGAGAATAACTTGTATCATGATGATTCGTGCCCGCCATCAAAATAAGGATATTACGACTGCTGCCCAATGCTCCCTGAATACAGTAAAAACAATCAGGCATGAACTAGAGACTTGCAATGGTGACTACGAGGATGTAGCAAGAAGAAAGATCCCTAGCAGACGATCTGATTGCGTTCGTACAGCAGAATTCCTCGCAAATCTGCAGGAACAGGTGTTGAAGAACCCTGGCATTGGAATTCGGGCTTTGTTCGTGGAGTTGTTAACTGTAGTCAAGCCCTGGATAACAAGGGTAGGCAATGGTAGGCCGTATGTATGGCAGCAGGATTCGGTCCCTTGCCACACCTCTGGGAAAAGTCAAAAATGGTTGTCTGAAAATTTCTACGACTTCACCAGTCCAAATGTTTGGCCTCCAAACTCCCCAGACCTTAACCCCATGGATTATTTTGTATGGGGCGCAGTTGAAAAAGACACCAATCGCACTTCCAGTAATACAAAAGCCCAGTTAATGGATAAAATTAAAACAGTTTTTGCGGCCCTTCCCAGGGAGACTGTAGCATCAGCTTGTTCGAGGTTCCGAAGCAGAATTGAAGCTGTGATCGATGCTAATGGTGGTTATTTTGAGTAAATCTTGTTGATAGTATTGTAATTAACTCTGCCTGTAATGTTTTTTTGTCAATTCATTAAATTTAATAGATACAAAGAAGATTTTCTTTTTCCTTACGAAACTGTCAAATTTATCCCGAACACCCTGTATATATATATATAATATTTAATATATATTATATTAAAGGACGGCGGGCATATTTGAATAATTTCTTATCTTCTTTATTTTTATTTTATTTTATTTTTGTATGTATATGTGAATCCGCTCACAGAAGATTGTAAACCTGTAGCAAGTGAGTGATGGTGTTAAATAATTCGGAAACCCTGTTAAAGACCATACACGGAACATTCTAAGCCACTTCAAAATTCGAATTTTACCACGGATGATAAATATCATCTGCTGCTTAAAGATATTCACAAACAGCCATGACTGATGCGAGAATCGAACCAACAGTCCACGAGTTGGAGTGCAACAGCACTATCACTCGAGACCTAAGTCATTAAAAAATTGCTATGATTTTAATTGCTGTTTATAAAAACATCTTTCGTTTTTCATGCGCCGAATTTTCTGACACAAGATTTGCTAAGGAATTAAAAAGTGAGTTCTTATCCTCTTTAGGATTTTGTCCGGTCTCTGATGAGAACCAACTGTTCGAAACAGTTGTCAGGCATGCGAAACTTTCATTAAAAACACTAATAAAATTCCTTTTAAGTAGACACGAACCATTAGAGTTACCATACCAAGGCAACAACTGTAATGGTGAAAGGTGTATTATCATTACTCAAGTCAGTTTCGACGTTTTTCCATTAAGAATGGAATATTTGACTTTGAAATAATGATGCATTCATAATTTCCTTTCATTTAATATCTTCAGTTTAAGCTAAACATCACGAAAATGTTATGTAAAACAGAAAACTAAAATTGCAGATTGTTTTGATATCTGCGTCCTGCACATCTGTTCATTCATGCAAGATTACCATCATTCGATACACGTGCACGCCAATGGAGGGATGATTGGTGTGTATGACAATAATAGATATCTTAGTAGAGTGAAGAGTACTAAAAAAAAGTTACTCTACCAGTACTCAGTAAACATTTACACTCCTGTTATCAGTTGAAAATATTTACGAGCTACAAAAAATAAGAAATAAAAAGGTTTACTGACAAGTAAAAAAATCTAAATAGGCTGAAAACATTTAACAGCTGTCCATTAGTGGTGTGTGAATGTGCGCTCGGAGCAAAGCTAGGTAGGCAGAGTGTGATTGGAAGAAACTGTCACTATTCCGATAGCAGTTCAAGGAGAGAGCGATAATCAGTCATGTCGGAATGGATGGCAGATCAGCACCTTCGTCCAATGTGATTATATACTTTGCTGTTTGTCAAGTGACACACGCCTAAGGGGTCATGACCCACCTGAACTACTTCCCAGACACTAGCACTTTTAGCAGGTGAGAGTGGGGGCCTTAAGCGGAAACGCCGATGGACCACAAAGCAAGATTTAGTTAGTTGTTAAGGAAACGGCAATTTATCATAACTTTTAGACGTCGACACTCTGGAGTCTTTCAGTCTGTCACCAGGTGGGGTGCGAGACAGGTTTTATTTACACCCAAGTCTCATCTAAATAGCTACATGACGCATGTACCAAGAAGATTGCCTGGTGGCTTAAGATAAATATGTCCGCACACCCTTTCTCCATCAATCTCTACCTCTTCCGTGCTTCTTTCCGTCTTTTCTTTCATTCCTTCAGTTTTCTATAAATTTCTTTTTACTTTTTCCTCTTTGACTGCTCTGTTTGTACATGCTTTTCTATTATTATTATTATTATTATTATTATTATTGCTATTGCTATTGAATACTTCTCAGATTTTGTATTGCTGGTAGGGTATAATACAAGCATATGGCTAATTTCCTTATCCTAGAATTATAGTTACGAAATCCAAGGACTCAGAAGGTCGTGGGCTCTTAAGTGCCCCTTAGAACATGATGATGATGGCAGAGTATAATTTTATATCATTTAGCGCAATTCGGATTATAAAAGTTGTTCACTTTAAACCAAAACTGAAATAATTCGACAAAACAAAGCGGCCGTTTTTTACACATATAGGCAAGAACTGTGGGCAAAATTATTCTAGTGGGCTTACCCGTGATTCCTATATACTTAAGCAATTGGAACAAAATTACATTATATTCAGTAGCAATGATGACAGTGTAAATAGTGTATCTTAATAATGACATGCTCTATTGGACAGATAAAGCTATATATGAACTGTTTATTCAGCTGAGGTAATGGAATAGCTGCCTGCTCTGATTGTCCTAAGATAGAATGTATTTGTTGTTTAAAAATAGAAACTAAATTATTATTTTTAACAGTCAGTTTTATTATGCATATTTTAATATGTTTGCGTTATTACAGATCTTTCACCAAATTAATAATGTTCAAAATTAAAAATATTTCTTAACAATTCAGATAGCTTAATGGAAGTGTGTGTTGCTCTGCGCTAAATCGCACGAAGATAGACTTATGTTCAAGTCTTCGCTGACTGGATTAACTTATTCTATGCCTTTCTTCGACCAGTTCGCGAGTTAATCGATCTCTTCATGGGCAACGGATTTTTTTTCTCCCAGAAACCAGGTTTTTCGTCCCGTAAACTCAAGAAAATCGACCATAGAAACCACATTATTTCAGACAAAAACATACCTTTAGGTACCAAGAGATGACAGCACTTGTTTTCCTGTCTCTTCATCATGGGCCGCTTATAATTAGTGATAGTCTTGGACCAACTATCTCTGATTGGCTACCAGTGAAAATTGTACTGTTCAATCAGTCTCTAAAAGCTAGATGGTTTAAAAGGCCTCCCCACTTCCTATAAGGAATAAAAGGCTGATTTATTATTTCTTTATTTCATATGATTTTTTATCCTCGTAGAAACTTGGGTTTTTAATTCACCGACTCACAAAAAAACAACCTTAGAGCACGTTAGTACATAGAAATAAATTGTAGGTTAGATTACGCCGTGGAATGTACTCAAACCTGAGGGACAGTGAGAGGTGGAGATCGATTGCAAGAGTGCTACTTCTTACATTTTGATTTGAAAAAGAATGGCAGGATTTATTTATTTTTAATGACTTGTTTTTTAATTCTGCATGAATAATAATTTTCGAAGATGCCTGAATAACCACAGGCTTTCTGTGTCCGGTACACCAAGAATGGAATACAATCTCTGGAATTATCTACAGATTTCGTGTTGGGTGATAAATTCCTATGATTTTTTTTTTCTTTTCATGTCGTGAATATGTATTAGAAATGATAAATCAGCTCGCGAAAGTTATAATACTAACTTTGGGGATGTGGTATGGTGCTATATGTTAATTTTCCAAATTTGGCCATCCCTGATATCAAAAGGATGAATTAAGGCTTATTTTTTTATATTCATTACGAATCCAGTTACAGTCCATTTGCTCTTATTTAAATTTTTAAAGTAATTTAGAAATATCTAAATATGTATAGTTTCCAAGTTATCCGCAAATCTTTCAAATAATAAAAGATTGAATGATCCTAGTGGATCATTAGGATCAAAACAAGTCGATTTTGTGTATTTTAAGGCGTAGAATTTTAAAAAAGAATTTTTTTTCTCCACCCTACGGTATTTTATTACGATTATTTCACAACATAAGTTTAACTTAGGTACTGTTTAGCGATAAGAATTTAAAATAAAAACATAATTATCAATTAGAAGAAAAATTTAAATGAATATGAACCATAAATGAAGTTACTCGTATTTTCCTATTTTACAATTAGTAAGAAAATGGCAAACTATTAAAAACACACGTGAATTGAAGAGTGCTACGTGTTTCGTTTCCTCTTATTACAAGCCATTGGAGTTATTTGAAGTTGGGCAAGCAACTAAATCAGCGAAGTCAGTGTGCCTGTAAGGTCAGAGGTCTATTAATCTCTTCCTTCTAAAAACTGAAAATGTCGTTCCAGTAAACAATAAATTACATTATTGAAAATGAGATGTAAGCAGTTCGGATTGTTGTTTAGATAACTTCTGATCTCTAAAATGATGTTTAATTCCTTCTGTTCATTCAGTCAGGAGAGGTTTGTCAACAACCTTGAGAAATGCTTTAATCTGATGACAATGACTTCCTATCTACACCGAAAAGGAAAGATTCGTCACCGTCAGTAATAATGTGTTACGGTGATAGCGAAACGCAATGGAAAAGCTAAACGTGGATTCACTTCTCTGTTATCAGAGTCTGCGTTTGAGTGCGATGTTAATCATATGTTTACTTTTTTAAAGAAAATCTTCCTATATTCTTTAAACAAAGGTAAAAATCCAAGATATGTAACAATATATATTTTTTAATTCCTCCATTCTGCAAGCAAAATAATGAAAGTGGAGTCCTATCACTCATTAACATTTGTAAATCGATTACACACGCACGCATAACAAAAGCAATAAGCGCTTTGTTTACGGATATCTAACTTTTAAATGTGAAATAGAAAATAAATTCAAGAAACAGAGATTCAAAGATTTTAGCAATTTAATTAAATTGTGTTGCAAGTATTCTACAATGTAGTTTTTTTTTTTTTTTTGTTGTTGTTGTTGTTGTTTTTATCACCGGTAAGTTAACCGGTGTCATACGGTGATGTCAGCTGTAATTCCTCAAAAACAGGCAAACCGGCCAAAAGAGCAGATGCAGTTAACAGACGCAATGCACTGTACTTTGGAAGTGAATACTGAGTGCACCATGCCATACCATTTTCAGTTTTCCTCAATTTGGAATTAATTTCCTCTTCTTAGATGGTTTGAGCATTTACTTATCGCCTGCTCTATTTTTTCTTTTCGACTCGTTTTTAAAAATTCTTTACTGAATTAGTCACTTATTAAAAGTGCTAATTCTCAGGAGGATGAATTTTTTCCATTGTAACAGAACCACAGAACGCTATTAGCAAATGGAAGTACAATAGAACTTTTGCTCAAAAGAAATTTAAAAAAATCAAGTGAATATTAAATCCTGCATTATTTCAAAGCCGAATGCACAAACTAGGAAAGTTTCGTACGAAATTTGAACAGAGAGCTTACGGGAATACACTCACCTGCATTTACGAGTTGCCCGAGAGCGGACCTTATATAGAAAACATGATTGCTTGCCCAAGCGTCCTTATATTCGTCTTAAATTGGTCCATTTTGATAAGGTTTCACTGATCCGACAGCTGTTTTGAACTGGTTGGTTCTCCTCAGAGACCAGGCAGAAACCTTAAGAGAGCAAAAAACACTCTTTCAATACTAAGGAACTCGAAGTGTCGGAGAAATGTATTTTTCGTATTTTTCTTTGAAGCATTTTGGCTCTTTATTTTTAGTAAATACTTTACGCACCGACCGAGAGTTCGCTTACGAAAAATACATCTCTCCGACACTTCGAGTTCCTTAGTATTGAAAGAGTGTTTTTTTTTTTTTTGCTCTCTTAAGGTTTCTGCCTGGTCTCTGAGGAGAACCAACCAGTTCAAAACAACTGTCAGGTCAGTGAAACCTTATCAAAATGGACCAATGGAAGGCGAATATATGGACGCTTGGGCAAGCGATCATATTTTCTACATAAGGTCCGCTCTCGGGCAACTCGTAAATGCAGGTGAGTGTATTCCCGTAAGCTTTCTGGTCAAATTTCGTACGAAACTTTCCTAGTTTGTGCATTCGGCTGTGAAATAATGCGGGATTTAATATCCACTTGATTTATTCAATTTTGCATCGCCGAAATGAAGCCTTTTGGCTCTTTATTTTTAGTAAAACTGAAAAGAAAGTTTGTGATTTATTCCAAAAGCATAAATTTATTTGGAAAGCCCGCCTACATTTAAGGCAGCTGCATCAGCACACAGTCCTTCCCATTGAATTGTCAACTCTGCCTTTCTTTCTCTTGGTGTTGTCCATTTCCACAAAAAGTGGTCTGATGAAATCATCCAGTATTTCTGTTGCAAAAGAGTGCCTTCCTAATTGGAGGAAATGGCAACTAGACCTAATAGGCCGGAGATGACATTCACTGCCTAGTAAAGCACTAACACCACTTTGTTTATTAGAAGCGCCATCGTGTTTGGTCTTCAGGGCAAGTATTTTGGGTTTTTGTCTTTCCTTTTCTTTTTCATGCACTGTAATTGATACCCTTCAAGGGTATACAAAATATGCTATGGAGACCTAAAGAATCTTTTCGGATTTCATCATTAAAGTATGACAACTGATTCGAATACTGGACTGAACTCGACGGTAATGTCAGGAGGCTTCACGATTAACTGGCGTAATCCTGCTTCAACAAACTGTGCTATACAGTGCCTGGAGGGACTGAAAAAAAAGTGGTATGTCAGGTAGCACTGTCAAGGCCACGTTAAGCAAGAGGAATTAGTTTCATCTGCATAGAAGACGCTGCATTTTTCTACTCTCTGATTAACTATTTCACCAAAACCAAACATAAAAATAAAACAAATAATCACAATATCTCTGCAATCTTTTAAATAAGAACAATAGAAATTATATGTAGACCACCATAAATAATAAACAGAAAAACTCTTAGCAAAATATAAAAACGCCAAATAATCCTACTAAAAATATCTTTCCACCCCACTTCACAAATGTTCTCGGCATAAATTATTATCATCATTTACAGATATCCGGGCTAACTTTAGATATCATCTACAAAAACTGTTGCCTGTCCAAAATAAGCTAAACAAACTAAACTGATGTGTATCCGTTATATTAGGCATCCCTAAAGTTGAGACAATCTATTCTATACTGTTCCACATTACTTCACTAACCTAACAATTCAGTCATATTTTTCCGCCTACCTTCTTTGGAGTTGTTGTTGTTTGTTGTTCGATAGAGTTTTAAATTCCGGTTGAAATTTAAATTTTTGAAAACCTGTCGGTTTTTAGCCCACCAATTTCCTATTCAAGTAGGACTGCTACGTGTTTTATAGCATCCAGAACACACACACAGTCATTTCCTGTCGTGCAGATATTGAGGTTATACTGCTGATACCGCTCGGTCACCAGTCTCTTTTGTGATAAGAAGTTCTTCCGCGAGAAGACGAGATGGGTATTTGAATGGGAGAAGCTATATACGACGAAGTCGAAGACTTTATAATTTTACGCATCAGCACCAATAGAAAATGTCTTTAAACAATAACTATAGCCTTATTCTTAGCCTGTATTGAGAAACAATGAACGCAAAATCAGCAGATCAAAATCTGAGAAAGCCAAATACAGCAAACTTGCTTCCAATGCAAATGGTAGCCTAAACTTGTACTCACTTGCAAAGGCGTGTAGTTCACAGAAGGCACGTGAACCACATACAGCCTTTCTTATTAGAAAGAAATTATAAAAAATCTTAAATAGCCTAGATACCTAAAGTCTTCTGGTGCTGAATAACTCCCCAATTGGTATCTAGATGCTATGTTTCAAAATTTACACCCGGATTGGCTCTACACTTATTATACTCAACTGAAATAATATAACTCTGATCATGGGAACAGTCTATACTTAATCAATTCAGAAAAAAAGGAGGAAATTAAAGTCTGCTATCAAGTAGATATTAGCCATTATCTTCATATCAGTCCTCTCTAAAATAACGAAGAAGATCGTGAACAGTCAAATTTTTCACTATTGGTGGCTCACCACTTTATCAACAACTACGAATGTGGATTCTGCCGCTATAGGTCCACGTAATTCTCGCAGTTTATGTAGTTTATTTCCGAAAAAAGGTTTCGAGAAGAATGCGCTTGCTCCTAACGATTTCAGAGTATTTGATCGAGCATATCATCGAGTCCTGTTCACAAAATGGTCATCCATTGGTTCACTTTCTACAATCTGGTAGATCACTGCATATCGTGATGGTTTCGTCTCTTCAGACTTCCACCAGTGCAGGAATAGCCCAAGCCTTTGTCTTATCGATTACATTCTTTTTTACATAAATGACATTAACTCTCTGATCCATAAACCTGTCCATGGTTTTACTGATGACCGTACACACCATCCGCCCTCTTACTTATATAGCAAACTTCTTTGCAGTGCAAAAACATTCCAGTATTCAAAACCTTTTACAACCACTATTTCTACAATCTTCAATATCTTATTCATCTACCCATCTTATGCTAACTAGCAACATGAATTATTCAAAAATCAACATCCCAAATACAAAGTTTATTGTACTAAGTAAATTTTGGCTTGTAACAATAAGATCTGCGAAATGAAGATGCCTAATTTTTCCTAACTTCAAATCTTTTTTAAAAAAAAGTATATTTCCTGCATAAAGGGACATTGACCTAATAACCTTCATTCTTACCTTCGACAGAGATACAAAGATATCACTCTCCATATGGTTTCTTAAGCTAAAATGATCGCCTCGAGAGATACTCTCGCAACATAATATACATCGTTGCTTCTCCTACTTATAAGTAGTGAGTGGTCGTTACTTAGCTCACGTGCAAGTCCTCCAGCTCAGCAAACTCCTAATTCTGATTTACTGACTATGACCCACCTCCACTGGTTATTCAAACAGCCACTTCTCTCCTTATATCATGTGGGTAACGAGGTTGTAGTTCCCCTCGTAACATCTATTCCACTAATAAACAAGTGCGCCTTGACTGTTTCATGATCTGTGGCTCTGCGGTAATCTTTTGTTATTAGCATAATAAAGGCCTCCCCTTAGTTTTCATTTATTTTAGGCTTAGCAACAATGAAACTTTCGAAAGGAACCACTAAGCGGCGAGCTTTGTAGATGATTTTTTGTTGCCTTGTGGTCTTCATCATTTGATGCGTACCTCATTTGAGGACTAATGTAATAATTAAAATTATTTCCTAGAAGAAGCTTCAGTATTTTATTCTAAAAGAGAAAAAAAAAACAGATTTACAAATAATGGATTGTTTATTTATCACATGGTGATTTTTAGGGGTAGCGAGTATGAATTCATCAGTAAGTAAAGTGTGATGTTCATATTCTAACAACTGTTTTTCTCACAACGCTCGTAAGTGAGTAAGATATAGGTTCTTCTACTTCTTCTAACGTCTTTTTATTCTTCTAAAGGAAGTGGGAAGCACTATTTTAGCCTTAATCATGAAGCGCAGAGGCAACCTCTACTCTTCATAATTAAGGCTAAAATAGGAAACAAGCTTTTAAAATCGGCTGAAAAAAAAAAAAAACTCAAAAAGGTCTTCTAGTCAGTGACCAGAATCTGACTTATCTCATTATTCTGAAAATCTGTTATCATGGAAATTGCATGAGAATAAGTAGGCATCAGCAGGCATAGTCACCATATATTTCTGTTCAAAGAAACAGATAAAAGAAGGGTAAATGAATAAAATTCCGGTTGCTTTCTGATGATATTCAGAAAGTTTAGTATAAAAGAATCCACTATGAGTAAATATCAACATCCAGAGTTGTCATACGACTACGATCGTATATAAGAAAGAAACTGACGGGCAGAGGCGTAAAAACGTTATGGCACTGGGGCATTGCCAAGGGAGCCTGTTTCAGAAGGTTACCAGTGAGATAATATTTTAACAATCACCGAAACTGTTACACTGGCTGAACTAAATGATTTTGTACAAACAAACAAACAACTTGTATATTTAATCGGGTTCTTTGTTTAATTAAGGCATCAATTAAACACGGAGCGTACGATATGTGTCACTACGCCTTCCATTACATCTCATAATCTAAACTGTTTCTATATTTCTACATTCAAATATCAAACGCAGGGTGATCAATACTTATTAAACAATACTTATCGTAAATATATTGAATAAAAATATTCAACATTTTATGTACAGCTTTTCTTGTTACTGATGATCATAAAATTTGTAATGAAGTTCAATACGCAACTTTAAACATTTTCAAATCAAAAATTCATATTTTATTCATAAATTCATAATGAAATAAACAGCAAGAATTCTAATGGTCAAATCAGAGAAACATGATGACGCAATCATTGGAAGCCAAAGGCAGTTGATTTTACCGATTTCTATATTTGTGGGACACGTTATTCGCCATTATAAAAGTGTGTATATATATATATATATATATATATATATATATATATATATATATATATATATATATATATATATATATATATATATATATATAAAGATCACGGGTCACCCCCCCCCCCTATTTAAACTTTGGTCACTTGTCACATTATTTATCAAGAGATTGTAATTCTACTTTAAGTAACAATGTCATCCTCGTTTTGTACCACCGTATGCAGAGTTACTATGCTACTCCCACTTATGAATCGAGATCATTTGGAATCCTCTATACTCTAAAGTTATAACATTGTCTTAATAAGATGAGAGTTAAACCTACTGCGTTATTTTAGTCTGTCATCAGAAATAATTGGAGGAATTATGCGTAGGAAAGCGGGAGATACATGATAATATGAAGAACTTTAAATGCACCGAACCAAAAATCCATCTTGTTAAAAAAATTAAAAATTAAAAATTTTGGTCAGAAACAAGAAAATAAAATTCAATCAGTGACAAGTGACGAAGTCCTTTGGGTAGAAAGACACTAATTCGAATTCGATGAAGATTTACTTTTCAACCAGGGGTAAATTAGGTGGTCTCATTGAAAGATCACGGGTCACCCCCCCTCCATAGCAGGCAAACCTAACACAACATATGTATTGATAGACACGATGAGATAGGATTAATTAAATTATCTTTACCAAAATTAGATGTATGAAAAGCTAAGCATCCTTAGCTTTACCTAAAACCAAATTACCCTTAACAACTCATAATAGATCATTCGGCTTAAGTTATGAAGGAAGATGAGAAAAAAATAAAATAAAATCTAAGTCTTAATATTAAGCGCATCGGAACAGAAAAAAAAAAAAAATTTCATTTCCACTCAAAAAATAGCTATAATGTCTTTCTTTCAGATTTTTTTATTCTTGTATGCAAGGCCGAACTGAAACTTTTATGACCTCCGAAACTTCCTCCCCACCTTTTATTGTGATCTTTCTCTCCGTACGTTATGTATACTATGTACATGTATTATGTATATACTATTTTGACTTTCTTTTCTATCTTAATCCCCCCCCCTTCCTCTTCCCAAATGAAGATTCAGATGACATGTTAAACAAATCACTGCACATTCTGCGGTGCCCCCACGTCCATTCTGACTGCCATAACTATCTTTCTAAACTACCGATAGGAATTTGATTGTCGAGATGTGCGAGTAATCGCTCTTCGATTACCTTATAAGTGGATCATTAACGCCGCAAACGGGTAATTTAGCGCCTTCTCGTGCAGCGGCAGGGTCCCTCAGCGTGAACAAACAAAAAACAAAGAAAAAAAAATAGTGAGACACCGAACTGAGGTAGAGGTTACGCAGGGGGGTGGGGGGGGATAGATAAATGGATGTGGAACGATTTCGCTGCGCGTTTCTCTCCCTCCTTCCATGATCGGTGACACTGATTGGAACTAAGTGCCGGTTTCTAGACTATAATTGTAACCCTGACGATTCGCTGTGACCTCTCCTAATGCAAACGATGTTGTTCGCGCTTTGTTTGCCGTCTTCGGCAAATTCAGAAGTTGCTGAACAAAATTCCCCTGCGGAGTTGTAAGTCATTGTTCAGACGAGCGAGGGCGCTAAAGGCGCCGCCTAGTTAAACACAATGTCCTAGACCAAGAAGGGAGAGAGGGGAGGTAAGTATGGAGGCTAACTACACATCTTGTCATAGCAAGCAAATATACTTAACCCTAGCCAATTACGTGTTAACCGCTGGATGGTTTTAGACTGCCCACATTTCACAACTGAGAGAAGTAAAATCCTGAAACCTTTCTTCACCTGCCCTTTAAGTACGATAATTGTTTTGCATGATCACGTGACTTTCGAACTTTAAATAGTTTTGTTATAACTGGGAAAAAAAGCTCAACTTCTTTCTTTGCCTTGGCCTTCTTGTTAACTCGCTTACAGTACTCCTCACAGTGGATTATTTGCTACCATCAAATTTGGAAGAGATGATTACGATCATCTTCCCAAAGAATAAATTTGACCTTGGAATACAAGTTCTACTTAGAAATATTTTTAATATTCATCCATTAAATGCATTACTGCTCTTACAATCTGATAACACAAGAATCAAAAGACTGCAGATATTAGTTGTTCTTATATATATATGAACAGTTAATATCAACCGTATCCATGCTACTTTGTTAATGGCATCATCAAAGTAGTAAAGCGAAATATCGAAAAAAAAAAGGGGGTGAATCATATCGAGGCTACTTTTTAACTATTTCAAAGTTAGGGAACAATTACAGTTCTTATTGGACTAAAAACTGCAATTGGCTATCAGAAGGTCGGTTTTCTGTATTCGTGCTAACTCCCATAAATCCAAAGCATTTCATTTCAGCTAAGGAAGAAAGAAGGAGATATTTATGAATAGTCATTACATAATATTTAAAAAAAAATTACTTTCTACTTGTATGGTTGTTCATTTGTCAAACGCAATCACACCTAAAACGTCAGGTTTTTTTCTTTTCTTCTTTGCGTGAATCTATGTAATTCGGATGTCATCTTGTTAATTCTCTTTGTTCCTAATCTGAAAGCGGAAGACGACATAATAATCTTTTTACGCTGGAACACAACAGCAGAAAGTTGGCCGTTCAAAAGCCTTCTAATACTCAAATATTATATCGTATTTGTTTTGAATTTGCTATTACAATTCATCGAAATATTGAGTTTCTCGGTACTTTCGGATACTGAACTTGTTTGGCTGTGTATACGTTCTAACTATTCAAATCAAGTGCTCTCATCCCCAAAATGTACACCTCCCTTTTAGATTGTTGACCCAAAGAAACAGATTCCAACTGAGTAAAAGAAATTTGTAACCTATCTGAGATTTGTTAGTTGATTTAATGAGCCTTTATGATTTTGTCCGTAACACATTTTGTCAACGGATTAAAAAAATATAAATCATACCTTCGGTGATAAAAATGCAGTTATGCTATTTTAAAAATTCACTCGATATTTTAGAGAGAGAGAGAGAGAGAGATTATACTGTATTGTGTATATGTACACATAACGAATGCGTGTCGTAAAATATGTTGTATAAATAATACCAAAACGAATAAAAAAGCTGTTGAAATGTGCCATGGCGTAATATTAACCATTACATAAACTGTCTCATAGTTCAGCTTCTGTATTCTCATAAAGCTTATAATCTATAATTTCTAAAATCATTATCAAATCAACCTTTTTTAAATAAAAATAACTAACGCATCCGATTCGTAGGTACATAAAAGAGCGCATGTGCAGATCTTATTAATACTTACACAAGCTACTGGTGAGCTGATTTTTCCATTCCTGTTCGCTCAAACTAAGTGCGCGTGCGCCGTTTTAGTATTTTTGCTCAGTAAAAGCCAGCCATAGAAACAACAGCGCTATGATTCACATAACAAATTATCAGGAGATTAAGAAATCACTGAACACGAGCTCTTTGCCGGGATTAATATTATATAGGAAATGTTTCTATTTGGAACGTTGAGAACGGAAAAAGAGAAAAACGTTGAAGACAGAGCTTCTTAAAAAATTCGTGCATTTTTTTACGTCGTCGATATGTTCTCACTTTCGACAGAACTGCTTCGCAAAAATTTTAATGTCAAATTGCTGATTGCCTCAATGCTGGTCAAAGAGGATATCTGCGATTTTATGTAGATCATTAGTTTGTGGATTATGTCAATAGTAATTTGATTATGTCAATAGATTCTCGTCGCGACGGGAGGAATCTTTATCTGGTCGATTTCAATCGATGGTGAGTTAGCCGATCTCATACGGAGGTAGCAGGGTTTTTTCTCCCGGAAACTCGGGTTTTTCATCCCGCATACATACAAATCGGCCCTTCAGAACACACGCAATTTACAGACAAAAATTACTAGTTGTGGTGGTGTTGGAGGTGGGCGGTAGATGGCGTTGATTCGTAGTAGAGGTAAGGTGTAGAGATAGTTGAAGATGTCCTCCCGCGATGAGTCTTCGGACTCCTTGGAGGTATCAGGAATAATAATAATAATGTCAATAGTATAAAATCACATTCATAATAATAATAAATGAGAGCTTGAGATGTGCTCTTACTTTTTGCAATAAATATATTTGTTGCTCCTTAAACAGCATATATCACTGTTTTTAATGAGAGCTTGAACTGTTACTGTTAGACTGATCACAGCAATAATAATAATAATAATAATAATAATAATAATAATAATAATAATAATAATAATAATAATAATAATAATAATAAAGCATTAACGTTGCTTTTAAATACGAATATCTCAAGATAATAACGTGTATATTTTATAAAGCTTACACTTTTCCCTGCTTTTTATGGCGGATTTTATCAAAAAATATTCTTCAGGAATATGCTTGTCCATATTATAGCCAACAACTACCACCATCATCGACAACAAATTCGCGATATGTATTTCCAAGGAGGTTTAGGATACCATGATAGTACTACATGATTAAGTTTACATTATTACTAGCTTCCTGTCAACAATTTCCGTTCAAATTAAGAAATTATTTGTCAGATTTCCAATCATGCCAAATCCTACATTGCGGTTTTCTCTGGCACTGCGATAAATTAAAAAAAAGTTGAATACTTCCGATTCTGATTTCGATGAATGCGGCTTTCCACCATAATGGGATACATATAGGTAGTGAATAACAATGGGGATAACGTATCCTTGGAGGGTAATGGATGGCAATGCTGTAGCCAATGAAGTTCTAACTGAGGCTCGGCTATTGCTGTTACCCTCCTGCCATGATCAGAGCTTTAATAGCTCAATAACGCCTTATCCCTACCTTATCTCTACAGATAACGGGGAAGAAGAAAAGCATTCTTGCTTCACCCCTTTAAGCCAGTCCTTATAAGGATAAGGACCCTTATATTTTACCTAGTTTTACATCGAACTATCTTTTAATACTTCATTATATTCTAACAGCTGAATCACAACTTAGATTATAGGCTATTGCCCTGTGTAATGTTGCATTTGTATGGTTTTGACCAGCTTTTCTTTTGACGACTTAGTATATGCCAAAAACTTCAATCTACAAAACTTAAAATCTTGATCCTTATATTTCTATGTTTTCTCGACTATTTGTCTTAAAGTAAAACATTTAGCAAACCCCTTTTGTCCTAAACCCAGTTCATTCTTTTCTAAGTTGTTTTACAGTTCTAATTATTTTCTTCTCGGGTATGTTTGCATAAATATTACCTGAAATACCCAATACCCAGTATGCCTGCGCGCGCTATTTCTACTTAAGTCAATTCCTGTTTGGTTTATGAAATCTTAATTTGTTAGCTTTTATCAAAACTTGGTTTGGAATTGAGTAATTAATTGTAGTGTTTACTGTATGATAAAACACTCATTTTAATTCACATATAAAATGATAATTCAGAAAGAGAGAAACTGACAAATTTTTAGCGTTTGTCTTTCATGTGGAGAGTATTTTAGCACTGATGGTAAAATATTGTTTTGATTTGGAAAGGCATTTTAAAAACTAAGGATGAAGATTTCTTACAATAATGTAAGAAGATAGCACAGGAGGGATTTGTTCTATTCCATTATCCATTACTCAGAGAATTTAAAAAAAAAAAAAACCATTAGTGGAAATTTTAGTGATTTCCACACTCCATATCTTGCTATAAGAATAGCTTCGGCTCTTCCTGATTTGACCTTTTCTCTAACTCTAGCTCATACAAACATGAAACCAGCCCCAATCCTAAGGCATTCGGGGATGAGACCCAACTTTATCGGATAATAGTGATACGTGTATTGTCCTAAAGCTGGATCAGCAAAAGAAGTCTAATATGCAAGCACACATATGGAAAAATAGTCCATAATTGGCACCGCCAGATCCACCCTACGGCACACGTCTGTCACGTTTCTTCCACTAAGCCATTCGCTTGGTGTCACTGCCTACATTCAGACACATTTTCCACCACCGCCTTCTTCGACAACAACCACGAATGCTCCATTAGCACTGTGCTGGACAGCCCTCTTCCCTTTAGATAAATTAGGCTTAAACAAACTGGGAATTTTCCAAATGGCTACTATACGAGCAACCCCTCCATTACCCTCATGCCCCGGCACTCCTTTACATCTCCAAATGGCACACTTGAGGCCAACGTGTTTGTTCTTTTAACGACGGAGAATCGCCTCCGTCTAACCCCAGCCGTCATGTCTGGTTCGTCAAATAATAGGACAGCTTAGATTACATAGAATCGGCATCGCCTACTGAGGGTCAATTTTGGCTGATTTCACTAGAGAGGGTCACGACTGTTTCCAATTTGCTGCAGTGGTGATTTGGTACAGGAAGTGTGGATTTTCTTTTCATCATTAGAGTTGGAGATGCCTTCATTTCAAAAGGTCGTATATTCTATTGCAGTCACCTGGAGCATGATAGGCGTCGAGTATTACGCAAGCAGCGAGTTACAAAATAAAGGTAAAACCCCTTAACTTTATTTATTCCACAAGTGAAAAGAGAATAAATGTTTTTCTTCTTAATTAATTATGTTGGGTGACTTTGAGAAATACCTTAGCATTTTGCGACATGTTGCTTATGTGACAAAAATAGCAAAGTGTTCAATATCGCATCATTAGTATTAATAAGAATTCAGTGCAGTCAACAACAACAACAACAATAAAAGCCACAGTAACTACGACCATTCACTTTTTACGATAGCAGACCTGACGCTGCTAAACCGTTAAGAAAATTAATTACTGAACGCAATGACGCAAAATAAAATACACACATTGCTTAACTAAGCCTTAAAACTAAACGTTTGCACTAAGAAGCTGACTTTTGTTGTTGTTGTTTTAATGCAACATTATAATAATATGAAACGTGCAGTTCCTTCCATTGGAGGCACTCTTCAAAAATACATGATTCTGACAATTGCTTATTATTATTATTATTATTATTATTATTATAGGTTTTCACTGAGCTGATAGCAGTTACGTTTCGAATTCTGTGATTCAGAGGTGAAGAAGAAGGCCTCCTTCAGAACATATACCATGAATTCTATAATATGAAGAGATTTATGCAATGTTTTACCACATAAAACACCATTCTACTATTATTGGATTTTCTTGTCTCAGGCTTAGGTGGCCATTAAGGACTGTAACATAAATTCTGCTTTAGCAATATCGGGTTTGCCATCTGAAAAAGAGAAAGAGAGAGTGACCGACAATGGTATAGTTACTGTGGTTAAGGACTAACATAGGCTCAAAAGCTGCCAAAATCCTTTCCCAATTCCCTAACAGGTGCACAGTTGGTATTTATTGCACTAGTTCGAAAAAGCGTCGATACTTCGAATGAATTAGTAGAAACACTGCCGCATTACAGCAGACGTAAGAATTATTTCAATTGCTGATAGCTGAATGTCATAGCACTTGAGATTAATGATATTAGATTATAAAAATGTTGAGCAGATCAACAAAACTTTATCTCATTACGCATAATCCAAAGGCCTATTTTAGACATAAGTGTAACAAAAAGAAATGATTAATGAGTTATGTATAGCATGAAGATTTTCAGAACTTCAGATTTTCGTGATGAATTTTATTAACTGTCTCCATAAATATTATCAAAACCTACATACCTAATTAATTGTTTAATTTGATTCATTGCTTAATTAATTTCAGACGTCTCCTTGATTGAGTGGTTTTGGCACGCGTCATCGCAAGGGAAAGAGACCTGTATTAAAATCCTGTCTGTGACCGAAGGTACTTAATCATGCCTTCCAGGATAAGGCTATGTAAGTTAGTCTCAGACAAAGATCTCTCTCTCTCTCTCTCTCTCTCTCTCTCTCTCTCTCTCTCTCTCTCTCTCTCTCTCTCTCTCTCTCTCTCTCTCTCTCTTTCTGCCTGATTTCAATTCTTCATTTCTCTTCTTGAAAACAAGCAGGCCTTCCCGTCAGTTAAATTTACATGTTACAGAACCATTACAGACAATTAACAGACACATAAACTATATAACTGGTGATCGCCCTATCATATAAAATTTGGTTTATGAGAACTATTTAACTTGACCACAATACAGACCATTGTGTATAAGACCATGGCTTAATATTTGAAATGAATATGATATCGATGTTGTTTATTTAATTCACGTTTTTAATGCCACTCCCGTCCATCAAAAACGTTGCAAACCTGAACTATTTGTATCGTGGATGAGCTAAGGATTTTTTCTGTTCTTTAATATATTTTTTTCTGTATATTTTGACATAATCCAGAAACCTTGCTCTAGACACGGCACTTTTTCAAGTCTTCAATAAGCCGCACGGTAGTCTCACACCGGGAGATGAAATTCATCTGCCATCAGTCACATACATCTATGCACACGTCATTATTCTAATAGTAGTCTGTTGGTTGAAGAGTAGGTACGCGAACCAGGACAGATAATAATTGTTTCCATCGGCCTGGAAATAACATTTTGTTTTCATAACTGTAAGTGTTTCACATTTACAGGCCTAATAATTCGAGTGGATAAGTGTCTCTGTCCCAAGCAAGGGAATTTGGCTTCGAATCTCACCTTTCAGTAGTGAATTTTATCTTTCAGTGTGAGACCACGATCCTACTTAATGGAGGCTTAAAGTGTTTTAAAAAAAAGTATGTTTGGTATCAAGAGAATAGTTTTCAGATTATCTAACCGTTGCCTGTCTACCGCACTTATGTATTATAGGTTTACAACCGTTCTTGTATGGGATTCACATAAAAAAAAAAAAAAATTAAGTTTGATGATATGAATGTCTACGACCTCAGCCAGACATCATCTACTTGCTATTTCAAAATTTACTAGATATGAAGCTTAAAGGTTAGGAAGGAGTTTCTTCTTATGCAATGCTTCAGCATAATGTTTCTATAATGAAATAACTACATTACGCAGCAATATTGTAACCAGAATGAGACCACTGGGAGACTCAGAATAATAGGTAGAACAATAATTTATACAAAATACATTAAAACAACACACACACACACACACACACACACACACACACACACACACACACACACACACACACACACACACACACACACACACACACACACACACACACACACACACAGAGAGAGAGAGAGAGAGAGAGAGAGAGAGAGAGAGAGTATATATAATTACCAACGGCTTGAATAACGCATTTGGTTCCAAAGAAGTGTTGAAAAGTCTTGTAATTGATTCCTCCACTACGAAATTCATTTTTCCCCCTTTGTTTCTTCTTCCTCAACAAATCAGATAATTGGGTGGAGAACACACGCAGGCACGCACTTGCCAACAAGATTAACAGTACTGTCATCAACAGCATTAGGTTTATAAAAATACTTTCTTACTTAACTTTACAAACTATAGAAGCTAATACGTAAAGGATGATGGAACGGTTTGTAATTACTAACGAATAGCCAACAAACATCTTGACGGAAAATATGAGTACCTGGTACTTTTTCCCCCGTCTTTTAGATTCCAAAAGTGAAGATAATTTTTTTGAAATTATTCAAGGTAATGCAAGCTCACTATAAAATAAGAGAACTAAACCTTATTTAGAAATATTAATTGGAAAATAAAAGTAAAACACTTAAGAAAGAGCAAAATAGATGTTTAAGATATAGGTCATACTGTAATCATCACCACTACTACTTTAGTAATTTTTATACGGAATATCTTAGGAAGACATGATCCTCTTCGATAATTAAATATTTATAGACTTCTCATCGAAGACAAGGTTGTTATGACAACGTACAGACAACGCCATCATTATTGAATAATCCAAGGATAACGGGTGTCTCTCGCGTCTACCTTCCCTAGCTGGGAGACAGACAGTGCTAGACACCCGTTATCAAGTACCCCAACAGGGCGACATGGAACTGTTATAGATTCAACTGCCAACCTATAAATATGGTCAAAACATTTCTTCTGAACCGCTCTAACGTATAATCCTATGCTTCATCTTCCCTTTTCGGTAGCAACTGCTTCCCACTTCTAAAGGCCCACATAAATCTTTCCGTCCATCACTAGAGTCTAATCGGCCTTGATAGATCGTTGTTTGCCTACTTGCTGAACAGATCTGGAGATTCGGTGTAAGTGTCCAATTATGGACGCCACCTGAATAAGAGACTGGTGACATCTCTTGAAATTCCATTAATGCCATGCCAGGCCAGGCTCTCTCTCTCTCTCTCTCTCTCTCTCTCTCTCTCTCTCTCTCTCTCTCCTGTTCTCGTGGGCTTCGTTTCTGCCTCCAGCAGTCTGTCTCGCTCTATCTGATAAGGGGGAAGACGCGATAATAACTATGTCTTCTCCTGAATTCCAGGGGCTAATTGCCGGACGCGCTGTTGTCAGAGGAAGATAAACACCCCAAGGTGTCGGAAAGAGACACACGGGGAGCCTGAAGCCAGTCCCCACACCTCTTGTATCCCTCCTCCCGTGTTTCCTGCACGCTTGTTTAATATGCCGTTTCCGTAGCGGTCGCCTTCAGGAAAGAATGAATTCCTCTTCTGTTCTGCGCATTTTTTTATTATTTTTTAAAGCATTCGAAATATTATTTAAGCTAATAATGAAGAAACGCGCTTAGCAACAGCTACTTGTGGGTTTCTTCTATCCCACAATTACTTCGCCAGTGAAAAATAGGTAACGCAACACGAATTCTCCATTTCCCCCCAATGAAAACCACCTGTCAACTCAGTAGAAGGTCCCTGGCTGCTAAAACACCCGAATTATTGAAGATGGTCCATCTTTGGTGGTTCAATGACCAGTTGTCAGACAGAAAACAAACTAAAGAAAGCCATAGGACTTCGTTATTTGTCCCCTCCTCAATGGTATTTCATATTTGACTCACATTTTAGCCATGAATAGAAGATTATAAAAGACCCAATAAATAATGAAACAAAAGACCTTGCAACTGTTTCTTTGCTATTTTTAAAAGACGATAAAAATAAATACATTTGAATGGATCTGTCCGTTTGGTGCTCGAAGCATACTGTGTGCAATAGCCGCAATTCCTTTATCCTCTTCGTACTACGTTTACGATTTATTTACTCATTACATATCTATTTAATTTAAAGAAATTAATTTAATTGTAAATCCGTACACCTTATTACTTAAGAGCCTGTTAAAATATAAACATAAATCCGAACCAAAGTTAGTTTTTCCTTTAACCCACGAAATCAAAACCATTACTTTGCTTTGTAATTTTTTTCCTCATCTCATTTCTCGGCATTTTATTGTTAGTGAAGAGTAAAATTTAAAAAAAATAAATAAAAAAAATTCTCTCTCTCTCTCTCTCTCTCTCTCTCTCTTACTTGAATATACAAGTAGTTGTTTATTTTATTTTTATTTATTTGCTTTATCCAATAGGTTTCATCACCAGGAGTGGAGAGAATGCTCACTCTTATCCCATCTAACCCCAATGAAATTCACATCAATTCGAATACAGATATAAGAATATTATAAACTTAAAAAATAAATTACATGTTTATAATATGTATTTGAATATCATAAAAATGCTACATTCTTGCCTTTCTTGGAGGATCATAAAATTCGTAGAGAATTTTATAAATCTTTTCCCACTCAGGAAGAGATTTAAATTCAGTACAAGCCACAACAAACCTCGATAAAACACAAAGAGAAATGTTAAACATCGCTTTGACTATATTCCAAATAAGTTTCGTCGGCTTCCACTTTTCCTATTAAAATATAACTCATACTGTCCTTAACAAGTTTATAATAAAGATCAGAATTTAAGCTTTGGGTTTTCTTGAGAGTAAAGATCTTTATTCTTCTCATCAGTTTTTTTTTTTTTTTTTAAACCTGCAACTAGATATAAAATGTGCAGTAGAAATTTAACATTTGAGCAGATAAAAGCATACACAGAATGCAAAAATAATTAATTAAACAACGAAACTATATTTTAAACAAAGTGATATAAAGAAATAAGAATATGCAATAATTACAATCGGTGTAAAATAATTACAATAATATAATTACAGTCAGCTTAATTAAAAATTCCTTTATGTCATGTTGAGCAGTCACCATACGCACCATAATTAGTTTTATGTGTTTCCAGTTTTATGTGCTTCATCCGAAATCATATCACTGGAGTCTAATCGGCCTTGATAGATCGTTGTTTGCCTACTTGATGAACAGATCTGGAGATTCGGTGTAATTTTGTTCATTTTGTATGAAGCATATATAACTGGAAGAGACTCAATAAGAGTCATCTATCATTAATTTTTCATGTTGCAGAATTTCTTCATATTCAGTTGACAATTCTGTTAAACCATGTCGAAAATTGTATTCATAGAGTGCAGAAGTGAACATAAAGCATTCAAGTTACGGAATATTTTACAGTCTAACTTAAGAGTCTTGGAAACTTATGCAGTCGCGGAAAAAATAATTAAAAAAAATTGAATAAAGTCAGCTTCTCACTTGAAATCCCATTCATAAAATCTAAGCATAAATGAATTAGCAATATCCTAATTAGTAATTAGGAGATCACAACTGTTTTATTCCTAATTGTTTGTTACCAGTTACTAATTGATAATAGGATATTATCAATTAGTAACTGGTTAATTAAAAATACGGGCATACTGTAATTTAATGTTGATTATTTTCCCGCATCTATATTCCTCAAACGGTTGATTCAGCCAGTTTATAACTGAATTCAAAATATTTTAATAAAATTTTAGAATTGCTGTAGAGTAATTTACTCGTTAATAGTTGTTAATTCAAATTTATCTCCTTTTTAAAAGTTATGCAATAAAATTTTAGAAAAAATTTAGTGCTCGACTTTCAAAGGCATGCAGTGTCTTACAGCCTTCGTATATCCCATTATTTATAATTTGACCCAGAATATTTCCATGCTAGTATTATGTCAGCACTTCATCATTTCTCACCGCAGAGTAAACATCATTCTCTTATTGTCTGTTACATAAACTGCTATCAAAATAGGGGGATATTTCTACCCTCTCTCTCTCTCTCTCTCTCTCTCTCTCTCTCTCTCTCTCTCTCTCTCTCTCTCTCTCTCTCATCATCATCATCATCATCATCATCATACGTATCAAGAATTTAGGCCTAGTATGGCCTGTTCCGGCCTTAGAAGTCATCGTTGAATCGTTTAAGAGGACGTCCTGGTTTTCTTTTTCCTAATGGTTTGTACTTTAAGACTTGTTTTGGTAATCTTTCTGTTTTCATTCTTTGAACGTATTCCTTCCATCTATGTTTATATTTTTTAATTTTTTCAATTACTGGTTCTTGGTTTAATTCTTTCATAATATCTTCGTTTCTTTTGTGATCAAATAGGGTATACTTTGCAGTTTTTCTCATAAACTTCATTTCTGCTGTTGTTAATCTTTGTTTGTCTTTTTGTTTTATTGTCCAGATTTCGCTTCCATACATTAAGACCGGTAGGGCTAATGTATTGTATACTTTTAGCCTGGTTTGTTTTTGAACTAGGATTGGTTTAAATATAGAGTTAATTACACCTGTTATTTTTAAATATTTTGCAATTTTTATGTTTACATCTTTTTCATTTTCATAAGTGATCATACATCCTAGGTAGTTAAATGAATTCACCTGTTCTAAGATCTTGTTATCTAATACTATTTTAGTTCTTGCTGGATCTTGTCCTTTAAAGGCCATAGTTTTTGATTTTTCCGTTGATATTATCATACCATAATCTTTGGATATTTCATTGAGATTTAAAATAGCTTTCTGTAAGTTATCTTCAGAATTTGTAATTATTATTTGGTCGTCTGCAAAGAGGAGAGTGTTTAAGTTAACTGTAGGTGAAAGTTTAATTCCTTGATGTAAATTTTTATTCCATTTTATTATTATTTCATTTAAGTATATTAAAAAGAGTTGCTGAGAGGGGACATCCCTGTCGGACCCCTTGGTTTATCTCTCTTGTATATGATAGCTCATGATTTAATCTTATTTGTATTTGATTATTTTCATATATACTTGTGACAGCTTTTAGGATATTATTTGGTATTTGTCTTTCTTTTAATATGTTAAATAATATGTTTCTTTTAACTTTGTCAAATGCTTTTTCAAAGTCAATAAATGCAATATGTGTTTCTAAATTATATTCTCTTCTTTTCTCTATTATTAATTTTAGGCAGAAGACTGGGTCTATACATGATCGTCCTTTTCTAAATCCATTTTGTACCTCTAGAATAAAGTTTTCGGAATATTTCATTAGTTTGTTATTTAAGATTCTGCTGTATATTTTGTAACATGAATTTAGTATATTGATACCTCTATAGTTTTTAGGGTCATCTCTATTACCTTTCTTAAAGATAGGAATCACAATTGCTTTTTTCCATTCTATTGGGGGGATACCAGTTGAGTAAATTTTATTTAAAAATAATAAGAGTCTTCCTTTGAATCTTGTTCCTGCGTATTTATATAGTTCTGAACCTAGCTTATCTTCTCCAGGTGATTTTCCGTTTCTTGTTTCTTTCAGGCTGATTTCTAATTCTTCTTCAGTTATTTCCTTTTCATTTTCGTTAATTGTTTGCCAGTTGTCTTTTTTAAAATATTTGTCTGTCCACAGTTCTGTGTAGTAATTTATAATTTAGAAATTCTTCTAATTTCAATTCAGTGTTTAATTTTATGTTTTCTTTGGTATCTGCATTTAGGTGTTTCAAAATCTTATATACATTGGGTCTTATTTTATATAAATCGTGTTCTAAATTAGAAACAAATTTATTCCATGATTCTCTGTCTTTTTCTGACTTCTCTTTTAGCTATGGCTCTTATTCTTTTATATTCTATTTCATCTTCTAATCTTTTACTGCTTAACCATTTGTGATAGGCTTCTTTTTTCTTTTTGATTATTTCTTTGATTGTATCATCCCAGATCTTTAGTTTTTTTCTTTTATTGAATTTTTTGGTCTTTCCTAAGCTTTCATTTGCTTCTGCATTTAGTATCGTTTTTATATTAAGCCATTCTATTTCTATTTCTTCATTTTGTTTTATTTTATCTAGATACTGGTTAATTCTTTGTTCATATAGCCATTGTACATTTGTGTCATTCAATAGTGTAGTTTTATAAACAAATGTTTCAATTTTTCTTTTTCTTGTTACTTGTAGCCATTTTGGTGGTAATCTTAATTTTATTTTAACAAGGAAGTGGTTACTGCTTATTTCATATCCTCTGTGAACTCTAACATCTAGTGAAAATTTTGATGTCTTTTCATTTAATATGAAGTAATCTAATATTGATTTCCATCCTCTTGCTGCCCAAGTATATTTATGTATGTCTTTATGTTTATAGAAGGAATTCATTATTTTAGTGTGATATACAGTGGAGAGACCAAAGAGCACAAGCAGGAGTCATGATTTGGATTCATAACTCCCTTTCAAAACAGTTAAAACATTTTAAATTATGGAATGAAAGAATACTAGAAGCTAGAATAAAAATAGATAGAGACTATTTAACAATAATTGGTTTATATGCCCCAGAAGAAGGAAGAGAACAGGATAATATTGATCTCTCTCTCTCTCTCTCTCTCTCTCTTTACAATTTAGAAATCTGCATTTTGATCCTAAACACCGATCCTAAACACCGAACGCCTCTTGCCATCTTTCTTTCTTTTTTTTTTAAATAGTTTCTCAAAGTTTCAAAATTGTTAACTATATTTTACCTTGTGTTAAATTCACCAATTCTATTATCTATTGTGTGGTATAGCTTGTTATCCCTTTAAGCTATATTGTTCTCTGGTCTATTAAATATATTTTTTTTTTCGAAGTGACTTTCGAATTTCAATTGTTGGCTATGTAATGATAAATTAAGTGAAAAGATGTTTAATTCATCAGTAGGTGCCAGCACGCATTTTTTGCTGGCAGAAAAAGTTGAATAAAATGATACCGCCTCTGTATATCATGGTGACGGTACGTTGTACCGATGTTTACCGCCCCCCCCTCAAAAAAAAAGCACTAATCTTTTCTGTTATTCATCTTTCAAGAGGCCGCGGGTTCCAATCCCGGTCCCGTTTATTGGAAGACTGAAGTAACTTGAAAAGTTACTTGTTTGGTCTGGAGCAGGATTCCCGAATTATCTAATAATCCCAAACTCACACACATGGTACTGATGTGCAATTCTATACGGCAATCTTTCGAAGAAAGATGATCATAAAAATTCTGTACCAAGTAAGTAATACTTAACGTAACGCTTCGTAATGCAATACCTTTTCATGACAAAAAGTTCTGAATAACTATGGCAAACACTTTTTAACATACATCAGAAATGGAAAAGAGATTCAAATCCCATCTGTGCAGCAAGAATTCCTCGGGTCTCATTTTGCAAGACCAAGTTAGCTTGTATTAAACGGAAATGGGTATTGTTTTTCTTCTTCAACAAATCGGAGCATTTAATTCTAAAAACAGTCCATTGACAGACATAATGACACCTTAGTCATATTTTTTTTTCTTACGTTATTCTAAATACTCGAACTGAAAACTGTTTAATTAAATCACTTATGAAGGTGTTCAACCGCTATTTTAAAACTCTTACCTTTCTTTAATGGATAGGGAAAAAATAGAAACCTCTCTGAAAATTACTCATAATTATTATAAAAAAAATGTGATGATGCTATCTAGTGGCTTGCCCTTACATGATAGATTTACGTTGCAGTGGATTTTAATTTTTGAAATGATGACACAAGAAACAAACCTCTGAAAGAAACAATGATATATTTCTTTCAGTGGAACCATTCTGCTAAATACTGTGTATGGAAAAACTGTTAATTACAAATTGCTAGAGTCCGTTTGAAAAGTATGAAGTATCGTGTGTGTGTGTGAAGTCAAATATTTAAGTAGGCTTAAAAGCAACTTTAGTGTTCATAAGAGATTAGTTCATGTTTAAAAGAATCTTGTTATTGTTCAGTTAAGCTGCATATATTTTGATTCGTCTGCAGGATATTCAAAACCAATTAAATTCCTCAAATTAAGAGAAACTGTCAATTTTTAAGAACAGGAACAATAAGATTTGAAATATTAAATTTTACTTCACTAAACTTTACTCAAATCTATAAATGTAAGTAGTAAAATAATAATAATAATAATGATAATAATAATAATAATAATAATAATAATAAAATATTTAGGATCTTATTACTGCGTGTAGGACATTTGGTTTGCCGTCCTCAGATATAGATAGGAAGAAAAAAAAACATCCGGAAAGTTCATTTGTTCTAATTTAATTGTTTTACTCTCTTACGTGCGAATTTACTTTATTTAATACTGGGCTGAGAAAGAGAAAAACAATTTACAAATGTGCACGAAATAATGTTTCATATTCAATTTAAATATGATTGAAATGAAAAGAACTACAATAAAACCAATTGAACGGTATGAATTTCACTATTTCCTTCTGGTCATTTAAATGAGATTAGAGAGCTGAAATTAAGGGGTTGCTCGATAAAACTTAAGCATACTAACCAATTATTAATATTCACGTACTTTTACTTCGTATTTATTCGTTTAAATAAATCCCTTTATCCCATTCTAAAGTTTGCTCTGAATTATCAATGATATAAAACAATACAGACATCAGATACCTTAAGGTTTTATTGTGGCTTGGTTTAATATTTCAATGTTTATTGCTTTTAATAAACACGGGTCCATTTGAATTAGAAGATGACAACTTATATAGGTAACTTCTATCATCTCTGACAAAAAAAAAAAAAAAAAAAAAAAAGTCCTTGTAGAGGGAAAGAGAGAGAGAGATATATATACCTTAAAAATGCGAAAGAAAAATTATACTTAATAATACAAACAGAACATGACTGGAGTAAAAAACAATAAAACGGTGCGGTATCATTACGTGGTAGGAATGCAGTGATTTTTTTTTTATTTGCTTTACAGCATGTATAGGGAGATTATTAAAACACTTATAAATTATGTATAACAGTACATAATACTTATAAATTCAACTGCAAATCTTAAGTACATACCTAAACTTTAAAGCATATTTAAAAGTTATATCCCCCCCCTTACACACACACACACACACACACACACACACACACACACACACACACACACACACACACACACACACACACACACACACACACACACACACACACACGATGCTTCCAAAGTTTCAGTAATTGACAATTATCATTATCAGTCTATACTGGTTTGAGAATATTATTTCGTAAAGTACGGGTTTACAAAGCTGCACCTATTATTGGTTGCACACTGGCAAGAACTTTTTTTTATCATGAGATTAAATACTTCTGTAATTCAGAGCGGCAAAGCACTGTGAACAGAATAAGTGTGGAGAGAGACGAACAGAAAAGGAAAGACCAGGAAAGAAAGGCTTATTGGTCCAGTTAGCAAAAAACACAAGATTAGTGATGTGGTGTCGGCGACCCTGATCCTTGGCTGTCGCCTCTAGGGTCTTGTTTAAGGATCTAAACCTGAAAAACTATGTCCGCCTCCTTGTGTGTTAACAGCAAGAAAAACACGTCGCCCGTCGCCAGCATGGGTGGACCACAGAAAGGTCACGCTGAGACGACAAGCCGCCGGCACACTGTCGACAGTTAAATATTGGCACAGCAGGGACTGCGATTTGCCGAAAAGACAGCACACGGAGGTGACAACCAGCTCAGTGATAACCTATCACTTTCACGCCCCTCCGTGGCATCGCTAAATAAATAATGGCGCACGAGAAGCCTCAAGGATTCACGGACACCTAGCCGCTAGATTTTAGCGTTACTTAAAGTGCCGACAACTTTTATTGCCGATTCTCTACTTGGGAATATTAATGACGGATTCTCAGAGCGAAGCGATTTGGAATACTTGCCACGTGCTCCACTGATATTTCATTAAGGACAGGACAAGAAAGAAAGCGAAAAGTGAGGAACACGTTGGGGATGCTTCAAATTTATCATACTGACCGAGTGAGAAAGGGGACCAGTAATAAGAAAGAAATAAAATAAAATAAAAAAAGTAGGCACCACTAGAATGAAAACAAACAGACAAGAAGAATAACTGATGAAGGAGTTTTAACTAAATCTATAATGTCATCCACTCCATCATTTGACCTGTTATAAAGTAATGGACTGGGTGTGGCTACTTTCTAATGTTTGCATCTCCTCCGCATGTTTCTGTTGACTGAAATAATCATTGATTAAGAAAACATTCGAAGGAGGTTCCATCATCCCAATCGCATTTTTGTCTCTTCTTCGGCCTTATAAGAGAACTATCACATAAAGACGTTCATCAATGATCACGAATTTCAGCGAATATCGATTACCAGAAAAACGCTTTCAGTGGCACTTTTGAAGAAGAAGAAAAAAAAACTTTCCTAATTTCTCTCTACCATCTATCCTCACAACAAATCAAATTAAAACGCGATGTCCTGATCGCTAGGATTTAGAAAAAAAAAAAAAAAAGAAAATATTGCAAAAGAAAATACAGCTATGAACTATGAAATAAATTTTATTTATTTGCTGTGAAACCCTTTATGAACCACCAAGAAAAATGTTAATGACTACACATAAAAAGTAATAAAGAGAACCTGATTAGTTATGGAAAAAAAAAATTACACGGAAATGAGTGAACTGTAGAGTAACAATATTTTTCAATTAGGAAGCAAAAGGAAGATTTGTGTGAGGACAATGTCTGAGCAGGACTCGCGAGTTCATTATAATTATTATTATTATGTCACCTTATGCAGCATAGTTGTCCTCACTTAAAATCTGCAGATTTAGAGAAATTTCTTTATGATCCCATCCCTTCCACTTTTTATCTCAAAACTAATTTTATTGCTGCATAGGACTTGTTCTTAAATTTCACCATCGGAAGTTATTCAAAGAGTGATTGATACTAAACGATGAAATGATTTTTCTCACCAGGTGCAACACCACTACTGCTTATTGAAGGTTTGAAGCGACATTTGTTTCTAGATCGCAATTCCCGAACCAACCTCTGGTCTGGTAATATTGGTTTATCGGTGGCACTGCTACCAGAGCCACCTGTCCTAGAAAATGAAAGAATTTCCTTAATCCAATGCAAAGATTAAAAATGGAACGATTAGTTGGTTTGTTAAATAAACAAGTTTTGAGTTTCGTTTATTTTTATAATCCAATTTCGAGCAGTACCGATTGGCTTTAAATTATAATGTTTAAACATACTACAGTAATATGCTATTTACCTCATGGCTTATGACATCAAACAATTTCAAACCGTTACTTTCTATTAATAACTGATAATAAAGGAAATCAGAAGAGTTATTTCAGTCGTGTTTTCCCTTTTCGTAAACGCCCTTATTTACATTCGGTGAGTATGTAAAATGTGTATCAAACACGAGTGTAATTACAAGTTATGATTTATGACAACCTCCGGAAATCCAGCAAGGCAAAACTGTAATTGAAAATCTGAATTGAAACGTTAATGTGGGTCAACAAGGTGAAAGATCCAGAATTAGGCCAATTCCATTTCTTATTCCCACCTTGCACAGTCCTGAAGACCACCTTCGAGAAGTTAATTTTGATATATATTTCCTTCAGGAAGTCATTCGATTAACTCAGTAAACGACGTCAGAAAGTGTCTTCCTGAAAACAACATCGCTAAGGTCACCATTAATCTTTGCCATCCTTGTGATCACATACAGTTCCTCTCCTCTCCCTGTGTTCACATCTCCCACTAAACACGAACGTTTGAAGGAGTCTCGAATTTGTCTCTTCGCTCACAACTTGAAAATAATAATAATAATAATAATAATAATAATTAAATTAAATTTTAAAAAAAGATAAAATCTTCTAAGTCAATATTCTATACTTAACTATGTTAAATTTGTTCGTTTGGTTTTTCATTGGTTATTTAAAAATATAAAAATAAAAACAGGGAGATGAGGGAGGGATCAAGACGATTTATATCCTCATGAAGCTATCACAACTGCCAATCAACCGTAGTGATGGTGATCCGCATAGAAACAGGGGTCATAAAGGTGCGTTTAGACACCCATCTTGACAAATGCATTTAAGGAATCAGTCTGCCGTCGACTCACTTGTGTGGATGTTATCTGCACAGCAAGTGTGAAATGTAAGCCTCAGGAAAGAGGTGTAGGCGTTCAGCAAGAATAATTGATATGCTGGAAAATCGGGAGTGCTCACTTTTAGTTTCTTATCAGACAATCCCTCCCAGAAAACAATTCCCACTGGCGAGCATGGTCGATAATTGAATATGAGAGTTGGGGAGTGTAATCCTAAAAGTATTTTAATTATCCTATTCCAGATAATGCCAGGAGGAATAAAAGTCTCATTCTAAGCGAATTATAAGAAAAATTCAAATTCTTGGCGTAAATATGCACTTGTTTTTCAGTTTGATTTACACATGATTATAAGAAAACTTTATACTAAATTTGTAGTTAAGGAGTTCCTATGATATGATGAATCGATGACTTACTCAGAAATGAGCTCTGAAATATATATATATATAAGTTGTATTATATATTTGTATTACATATTTGTGCCATGGCAATATAATGCCCCATTTGTCTGTTACTCAACAAAACTTCTTTATTATTATTATTAATATATAGTAAGAAAATTTCTGAAAGTAAGAAAACTGCAAAGTATACCCTATTTGATCACAAACGAAACGAAGAAATTATGAAAGAATTAAACCAAGAACCAGTAATAGAAAAAAATTAAAAAATATAAACATAAATGGATGGAACACGTACAAAGAATGAAAACAGAAAGATTACCAAAACAAGCCTTTAGGGGGGAAAAAAACCAGGACGTCCTCTTAAACGATTCGACGATGACTTCTAAGGCCAGTGGTGACAGATGGGAAAAGGAAACAACAGATTGATTATAGTGGCCAACTAAAGAACTTTTTCTAGGCTTTTTTTTTTTTTTCAAAAACTTTCCAGGCCTAATCTTCAGAGAAAATAAATAGATTCTTTATAATTCTTCTTGAATCCAAAGTTTTTAACCACCCGATTTCTAAAAAGTTATGTCTAAAGAGTTCCACTTATTCCATTTGGGAAATAAAATGCGCTAAGAGATCGATTTTTTATGTATAGTGTTTTATACAGTACTGAAACAGCACCTGAATTTGCATTCCATTCACAAATGAAAGACATTTTTAGAAGATTATTACTAATGATGTTAATTCATCATTTCAACGCACGCGCTTCGTTCATCATGCGCAGCTCAGCATAAAATATAAAGATTAACCGTCAAAGATTAGCATAAAGACTTCATGTTAAGTTGTCAATCAACAATTGTGTTGTTATCACAAACCACTTGACTGCTAAACAAACGGCTGTTTTATCTCCTCCTATACGGTTTGACATTATGTGGGTGTGTATAAACAACTGACTTCACTTCCCATGTATCAGAAACGGGTAGAAATATAAATCAAAGGTTATCACGACCTACATTATTGACAGTGGAATGCAGTTAATCCAGAATAACAGTTGCTGACTAATTCACTTTGGCAGATGTCATTTCCTTTACTTATAGAAAACTGATTAAATTCGTTTTTGAAAAAAGAAAAAAAATGTACACTTATATTTATGCGATTCAAAAAACAATAAAGAACTCGTTACAGCAAAATTGTTGATAAACTTCAATCAAATGTGACCAAGATTAGTTTTTTTTTTTTTTTGATAAGCATTTTAGAATTAAATATATATTATTATAAAATTCTGCCTATTGACCTCTAAAATGAGCGCGAAAACACGGAGGATATTTATTTACTATAAACAGTTGTATTGTTATTACTCCCAAGTCAATTTGGATTAACACAGAGCGATACAGAACGTTTTTCACTGTTTCGTTTATGACAGTTGTTAACCCCTGATATATAGTTTGGATCATGTCAGAACTCATTTCTTCCTCTCCATTACAGAGATGAACTCTTTTGCTTCGATTTGTTTTCCGAATGATGACTAGTTTCGGACCAAGAGGTCAATCGAGTTCAAGTAATCATCGACCGATGGTGTGCATGTACAAAAACAGACATTAAATGACTTTGAAAAAAAAAAAAAAAAAAGTCTGGAGTAAGACATACGAATATAAAAAGATTAATCGCATCTTCAATCATTTAACAAACCAAGCAGATGCCAAGAGCGGAAATTGCTAATTTTTCTTCTACTTCCTCCCCAGCGTTGGCAAACTCCTTTTATATTACTTAGGCTAGCCAACTGAGTTATATAGCTATAAAGGGTTTTCTTTAATATTTAAAAAAAGAAGAAGAAATTTTGCATTTACTAGTACCTTAGAGATCTTAGATCCTTTTAAAACAATTTAATATCAGTAAGAAGTACTAAGCAGGGGTCCTAGATTTTTCATAAAATTTTATAATGACCTTAATCAGGTGGACCACTGTTTTTGCTTAAAATCTAGTAGCATATCGGTAACTGCTTTTGACTCACTTTTCTCTTTTGTCCACAGAAGTTCCTGGATCCAGTAGCTCGCGTTTACTCTCTTCTTCATTTAATAGGAAAGACTGGACGGTTAGAAAAAAAAAAAAAATCAGAACTTAATGAAAATTTAGTCATTTCTCTACTGAGCTGTTTTAGCAAAACAACTGTGAAAAAACTCTGCTATTTTTATTTATTTTTTTTAAATGTTCCTCAATACCTACTATGCATCTAACACATGGAGTCTCATATCTATCGTAGGTTTCATTATGTCTCAAGGCCACCAAAAAAAGCCTGAAATCAGATGTATGCTCTTCATTGCTGCATAAATTTTAGAAAAAATTTGCATAAATTTTTTCTAATATTAAAAATTTTAGGAAAAAAAAAATTACCGACGACAAAATTGAAATATATAAAGAGAATGTCCATGAAAAGAAAAAAATATAAATTCATAGAAAAAAAGAAATAGTAGAATTCCAAAAAATATACATTAACTGTTCTTTAAGTTAGACACACAAAAAAAATTATTTGGTTCAGTTTAATCCCGACAGGATGATTACAATGAACAAATACTAATATGAAATCAGAACGTTTTGAAATATATGCAAAATATATAATTTTCCCAGTTCAAAATCTACATTTCCTGTATTATATAATAACATCTCGCTTCTCTCATTTAAACATTATGCAATAAAACAAACGTTCCCTTATTAAATATAATAATCTCCACATCCACTATAACTGCATTATTAAAACAACAAACACTCTCATTGCAATCCATCACTTGTTATAGCAAACTAGAATCACATTGATTATTAAACTAAGTTTTAAACAATTACATGAATAGGAAAGAAAAGATGTACCCGCAAGAAGTTAAAACAGAGAATGAAGATGGATTTTTCCCCAATTGATATAACAGATATTTCTTTTTAAACTTATTCAAACTCGAAAGAAACAAATTAATGTATAATTAGCTATGGATACTCCGTTTATTATTCTTGTATTACTCTTGGCCTTGGCATATTCTCATGCGATGGAAGACTTCCAAAGATAGACTCTTAACAAATAACAAGTTGGTGTTGAGGTCATTCCATCAGGGAATCAGATCACTGCTATGTGGCGACCTACGAAATTAGCCTTGTCAATGACCCACTTTTATTCCTATATTCAAATAACAGCCTTGGTCATGTTTGCAGAAACACGTCAGCATGAAATAGTTGGTTTTCATTTCCCTATTCTGCAAATGATCTGATAAATCCGGGAAAAAATACACTCTTATTCACCATATAACAGAATGCAAAGCACGAAGCGAGAGAGCACTTTGTTTTGTTTATGGAGCATTCCATGAATATAAGGAAAGCCTCTTGAACAGCAATTAAACAGAAGGAAAAGAATGCATTATGATTTATAAGAATAAAGAGCAGCATATATGCATCGATCGAAAAACTTCTCAAAAGGAATTAACTTTTATTTTTTCAGTTTCTAACAGCTATTCAAGATAAATTAACATACTAGGAAGTAAAGTAGATTGAAAAAGGCGTACTCTACCGAAAAGAACATGGCTTAAATCAGTTAAATAAAATTTCATCCTTACACAGATTTAGAGAATAATCTATCTGAACGAGTTCATGCTGTTCTGCGTGAGATTCACCTGGTACTAATTAACTGAAAGCAAGTGTTTCTCCAATATGACAACATCAGAAGCGTTTCGGCAAGAAACAAGAATAATATATAGAACTACTTGTGAAAGAGTAGTTATAATCATAGAAGACAACTTATATTTTGTTGAATAATATTTATAAATTGTTGTGAAATGCTAAAATAAAAATACTAAAATTTCTAGAATTTATGAGTCATCTATGTAAAATACACCATCTTATTAAAATAAATGATTAGGCACTGTTCTGTTGCCTTTGGTGGTTTAGTAAAACGTTTTTACTGATGTTTAGCAAAACGGTATTGTGATCCACTTCTTTAAAGCATTAGTAAGTTTCATTAATAAGGATGACACTTTGGTTATGTTCTAATTCTGTTAGTTCATCTCACAGACTCTCGGTTCTTACGACCATTACAATATTCTGTTTTTGTTTTCTTTAAATCACATGTTTATAAGCATTGCTTTGTGACATGGAGCGTTATGACGTTTGGTATAAGGGCTGGTATCATACTAAATTGCCACAATGTAGGAAGCGCACAGTTGTTCAGAACATTTTGGGATCTAGAAGTTATGATTTTACCACTATAACCAATGTATTCGATTATTCCGTGGAATTAACCTCACGCTGCACCATCATCTCCAAATTTCATAATTGGAATGTAAACAAACGTTCTCAGGCATCCTCCATACTCAGTAACGTCATTCAGATTGCAAGAGGATGCAAAGTGACTCCTAGCCAAAAGTCAGGACCGATTTTCTTTACCGCACTGTCTCAGTTCTATAAGTCTTGGGCCATGGTAATCGACGATATACATTTGTTGGTTTTAACAAAGGCCATGTCAAAGAAACGTTTTTGATTGCTTATAGTAGGTTGGAAAAAAAAAAATTTTTTTTGATTGTATAGTGGTGAAAGGAAGTAATATTTTAGAGCTATGTTGGTCATATCTTAGCCTCAATATCATCTGTGGATTTCAATTTTTCCAACATTAATAATGGTGGACTTCTCAATGCTTAACTCCTACACATTAACACAAATAGATTTTCTGACCAAATTGCATCCGACCATAATTTCCTCCAAAATGCTGTTAACTCTTTCCGTATACTTATTTTCGATATTCGGGATCGAAATGGCTTCCAAAGGAATCCTATTTGTATGCAACAAAATTTGCATATTGCGAAGTTGCATCAGTTTTCCGCCAATGGGATAGTTCGCCCATGGCTTCTGGTAAACAACAGTAACAATAATCGAATGTATGCGGTTGTTTGGAATTAGCTAAACCAATGAAGCCAGTGTCTCTTAGCTTTAGCTTCTTATGGTTTGTAAATTGCGAGTGTTGTTCTGGCTAGTATTTCCAGGAGGAAAAACGGTGCAATTTCCATATGAGACAGTGAACTTACCATCATATGAAAAATTTCTTAATTCTTCAAGTCCTATATGGGATTTTTAACCCAAGCTTTTCCGACCAAAAACATTGTCCATTCCGACTAAGGGATGGACTACAGATTCACCTACAATGGACAGATTTCATATTCGTATAAGGTAATTGCTGTAAATATAGTTTATCTCCATTGGATAAATGGAGAGTCCAATTACCATGCACAACTGCTAAAATTTCTGAAAATTTAAATAATAAACTCTCAAGCTTTAATGAAGTTGTTTTCTTTATTAGATAAAAATTCTAAATATAGTAAATAAAAGGACAAAATGTCTAAACAAAATATCTTTTTTGAATTTGAAAAATGTCAGAAGAATATTCTGGATTTTGAAAATCTTTGGTCTCTGAAATTAGAACACTATTACATGGTCTCACTACCGAAAGTGTTAATAATAAGCCCTATTGTGGTTGAAGAACATTGCCCAGGGACAGACACATCTGTAAATAGATCTTCATCAGTGATCAAGCTATATTAAGTTACTTTCCACATGAATCCATCATTAAGAAAGAAAGATTCGAGACTTATATAGACGTTCGTCTGTAAAACAGCACCAGCAGTTAGATTTCGTTTCTTACGATCTAACTGACTGGAATTACAGCCTTTGCTGATCGTAATTACACAGTTGTGCACTATTTTGATAGATTATGTTTATTGTGCGTTTAAAATGCTAGATAGCTTCTACATCCCACATCTCAATATTACAACCGTTATTGTTTAATTGAGTAGCCGTCAAATAACTGAAGTATAAGGAGATGAAAGATGCCTGCAATTATATATGTTTTGAAAGAAAATCAAACAAACCAAAAAAAAAAAGAAAGAAGAAGGGAATGAGGGAGAAAGAGAGAGAGTTGAATTGAATAAAATGACAATGATATCTTTATCTGAGAGAGAGAGAGAGAGAGAGAGAGAGAGAGAGAGAGAGAGAGAGAGAGAGAGAGAGAGGAATTTGAAATATTAGCGATTCAAAAAACGTTCCGTCGAACTATCTAGGAGTAATATGTTGCATGACTTTCATGAGGGCATTATTTCAATGATAAATGAGTTTAAGAAATGTGCAGAAGGAAATATTGTTGGACATTTATATGACCATTTCATATGTCTAAAATGATGACATCAAGCAAAATGTCTAAACAGAGTAACTTTTTTTATCTGAAAAATTACCAGGAGAATTTTTAGCTCGTGCAATGAAAAAAAAAAAATGGATTCGGTTACTATTGGTTACAGTTGTTACCCACTGAGCTCTAGAAGAAGAATTTTTTTTTTTTTTTTTTTTTTTTTAAGGTTGTAGTAGCAATATTTTCCCTCGGGATAATTAAGGTTTCATTTTAAAACATTCGTGATTTACTAACATTCAACCAGTGAAGAAAAAGCGGTTAAAATAATTTTTCTACAGCAAATGTGTGCACTTTATAACTGTTGCTAACCAGATATAAAATAAACGAACAATTGGTCACCTAGCGACATACCACAGGTAGAAACATATTCGTATCACTACACGCGCACGCACACATGTAATCAGACCTTGAAAGAGAGGTGAGAAGGACAGTCCATTCGATACAAACTCTCTATTAACACAACTGCAAACTGCATAAAATAAAAAAAGTAATAGCGTTACGGCAGGGTATAGAGTCGAAATTTTTGTACCTGTAGAAGAATGACAAAGCAAAGAAAAAAAAAGAAAAGAAAATGACAAGTACCATGGTCTAGCGGAAAATTATGCATACTGAAAAGACATAATTCCACATAATATTTAAATTTACTACGAATTTTTACCGTATGCCCATTACGTCGTATATTTTTCATTTGCATTCATTGTTAACGAACTTGAACTTAGTGAAATATATCAAACTCATTAGTTTTTTGTTTGTTTGTTTTTTCGAAATTCGAGGCAACTAGACTCTGACGATAAGAAAATGGCTCTCTCTGTTTTCCCTTACCATGTGTTTCTTGTATATTGCATTATCCGGGGAACTTTCAGTTATTTTTAGATATCCTTTCAGTACTACCTTTCAGTTGAAGAAATGAAAAGGTGAACTGTAAGGATGACTAGTTAACGCCGAAGTTCGGTATGCGCTGAGTGGTAATTTTATTAGATACCCCCACCAACACTGTGGAATCCATCGCTTCGTCAGGGACATTGTAACATGTTCGTTTTAGGCTACATGAGCTAAGTAGCAGTTACTAATGAATTGCATGTTTGTTTGTTTGTTTGTTTGTTTGTTTTTTGTTTGTTTTTGTGGTAGGGAAGGAAGGCGATGGCAGGGGAGACTAAGTGACTTTCAGCAGTATAATAGTCATCACCAGACTGCAGATGTAATGAGGATTGCTGTCTTGGTTCTGATGAGATTCGAGAGCATACAGAGTGCTAAAAATGGTCCAAGTGCTACAAAGCATGCTACCAACGGCAGTCTCCTATGCTTGGAAAATAAAATGCAGTAATAGTTACAATAATGGTGATGTCTAACAGAAGGAAGCAATAGTCAAATGGCTGTTCAATAAAACAGCAGTCTGAAAAAATCATATCGGATCCACATTGGACTCTTTCGCAGATCGCTGATAAAGTATGAACAGCAGACGAAATCACCGTTCCTCGTCTGTCAGCTTAAAACAATAATTAACGAGTAGAGTGTGCATAGGATCACCGACACTGGACACTTGAGGAATGGAATGAAGTTGTATGGTCCAATGAATCTTATTCCAGCTGTTTCCACTCAAATTTATAGCAGTAAGGCGACGTCTAATCACATAGCTGCAAGCATTGCTGTGACTAGGTGCCTCCTTTCTTGCTTAAAATTAGGCATATTGTAGCCTCGTGTCGTATTATCACGATTTTGGATGGTTCCAAGAGTAGTTAGGTTGTTAGCATACTTTAGTTAGATGGTTAGCTAGCTCGGTTTCAGGATTTTAACTGATGCCAAACGAGGATCTGTAGGATACGTGAAGACAGATGTTTGCAACGCATCAAGGATTCACTACAATAAATATATCTAATGAACTCACCATCGATGCCCAGTATGGCTCAATGTGGCTGTGTGTTGTTGGATGAATTGATATTCTGGCAGTTGTACTTTCTGTCACTTGCGTTTGTTCTCCAGCCGGTTTATCTGTTTTTGAATCCGAAATCCCAGATTCCTAACAAAAATAATAATAAATAAATAAATAATCTTCTACCTCGATTTGAGACCAAACTTGCTTCTCTTGAACAATACCTAGAAAAAGATTAAGTCCATGAAAGACTCATCAAAGCTAGACCTTTTCAATTATGAATATTCAGCAGATGTGCTTCCGTAGCTCAGTCGGTATAGACGAAGCCCTTTGGTCGAAAAGACCTGGGTTCCATTCCCGTCTATGATATGAGAAATCTTTATCATTCTTTCGACTAAAGATGCGTTAGCCGTCTCATACGGGGGGGTGGAGGGTTTTCCTTCCAGAAACTCGGGTTTTTCGTCCCTCAGAACAGGCAAACTAGCCCTGTGAACACACACACACACACTTCTACAAACAAACAAAAAAAAAAAAACTTTCTCCTTCCTGCGATAAGTCGCATTAAATTGGTGATGAATTTCATCACCAATTTAATTACTGGGAATAGAAGGTGGATTGATAAAGTTTCATAAGTTTGTCTCGTGAGCAGGATTTCTGGATTATCTAATCCTTAATTCATTCAGGATAATAATAGATTTATAAACTTTTGATGGTAGAATTCAAAAAAGCGACCGAATTACAATGTCTGATGATATTGTATGAATCCATTCAGATGGTGGTTGCATAAAACGAACCACCTGAACATTCGTACATAATCTATTAGTATCTTATTAATGGTGCGGAACAAAATCGTTTTTAATTTCATTTGCGTTTGAATGACTATCTAATTTATTCGGTGATAATCAAGAGATTATTGTCGAAGACAAAAACTTACCCGCTATGATATGATAACTGCCACATTTCGTAATATTTATATTTAGAAACAGCGACATTACAGACGACCTCGAGTGTCTCCGAGTCGGATTTACAGTTAAATACTACACAGATAACCTTGTGTCTAACAGCAAAACAACTTCAGATACTTGAGTCATAACCGAAAAAATAAAAAGAAAAAGAAAAGGCAACTGTCATATAACGGGGTATCACATAACTCGGCGTTGAATGCGATGATTTTTGTTTCTGTCTTTATATGCAATGTGTTAATGAAATACGTTTTTAGTTTTACTTATGCAAATGAGAAATAAAACCTTCATTTCATATTTACTAGTGTTTTCGCTTACTATAAAAGCAACTGAAAGCAAGTGTGTTACAGTAAGCTAGTTCTTAGAGTAGTCGTAAGATTACATTTTCCGTGAGTTGGAATACCAGGGTTCCAATATTGTCAATGAACATTTATAAGAGAGTGTCAACTGAAAATGAATTCTTCGCTCTCATGGTGGAAAGGTGTTTCGTTCGAAAAATTGACACAGCGATGAGAAAAAAAAAGCGATTAACAGGTTTCATGACCTTCATTGCCTCTTCAATTATTTAAATCGTGCATTTATTGCCTGCAAACCGCATGCACTGTTCTAAAAATCGGTTTGCCGAGTGAAAAATAAAAAACATACTGCGATTTTTTTCCCCATTCTAAATGTTATTCCATGAAAGCGTTGTGCAATTACTTTATAAATATCTAAATATCGTCTGCGTTTTAAATTTCACTAAATAGTTGTGCAAATATTTTCGTCAGGTTGGAAAGCAGCATATTAAAATTTATTTAATGACTAAAAACCGAGTTTTTAGTAAAAAAAAAAAAATACTAATACACACGACTAATTTCGTCTGAGCTTAGACTTCATCAGGTGTAAGCGAAAGGGACATAAAAAATCAGAGAAAAACCATACGAATACTGGATTTCTACACAGCAGAACGTATAAAATAACAGCGGTTAATGTTTAAATGGAAGAAAGAACTCTGGCTGTAGCAACATGGGCATGCGTGCGTGTAAGGTCTCGTGATCTCTACTATTGAATGGCAGAGCTGTGAGAGTCTAGCAAACAATAGCTCAGGTTGCTATTGATATGGAGAACGATTTCCTTAGATTCTAGAATCCGTCTCTCTAGTTCGTCATAAGATCTGTGAACGTTGTTAGCTAAATCCCAGCGTATTTGATGTTGTATGCCTTCTTCATTAGAGTTTGCCGAAAATAATACATGGCTGGACAAGGCGCTGTCCCGAGTTCTGTTGTAAGAAATGTCTCTTTGATGCTCTTCTAGACGGAGTTCGATGAATTTTTCTGTTTGACCGTAGTACGGTTTGCCGCAATCGCAGAGGATTATGTAGAAACCAGGATATTGGAGATTGTTATATCTATCCTTTGGACGGCTCAAGATTGAGCGGAGTTTTGGTAAAGTAGTGAAAAAAAATTCTTGATATTGTATTTCCTTAAAATGTTTGCTAAAACTGAGAGCTAATATAAGGTAAGGAAATGCAGCCTTTGGAACTAGTTGTATCTTCATTGTGTTGTTGATGGTGACGGTTAAACAGTATAGTGCTCCTAGACTATCCATTGTTTTTGAAAGTTTTTGAAGTGACCTTTTTGCCTCTAGATCACAAAATGCCAACAAGCTAAAATCCATTCGAAAATTTAATTTCCTAAAACAAGAACAATCCGCTCTCACCAAACCTGCCGAACTTCCTACCGTTCCAAAATAAAGTAGTTATAAACTTATCTTCACACAACCTCTCATCCGCAGAAGAAAAAATTCTCTCAAGAGTCCTCAACTTTGTTCTATCACAAAGATATATTCCTAAAGAACTATTTCTCACAAAAATTGAAAAAGCCGCTTCTCTTCTCCCCTCCCAGTAAGCAAACTTACTCCGCATGGAATCAATTTTCACCATCACAGCGCCAAACCTCCTGCAGACAATATTCTACCTTGTGAACGACAGGCTCTGAAGCAATTAAAAAACAATAAAGATATTATTATCCTTCCCTAAGATTAAACTCGGACGGATAATATTATTATCCGTCCGAGTTTAATCTTGGAATTATTAAACTCGGACACTTACTCTCTGTTGGATAGGAATCCCACTAGAGAGACCCACAACCGCACAAATAACCTACTAAGAACTGCATCTGAAGTGCCTGGGCATATACGCCTTTCTCTCCGTTCCCTTCACCCTCTTATCCATCGTCTTTATGGCCTTCCTAAAATACATAAGGAAATTATCCCTTTCAGACCAATAGTCGAGGACATCGATTCACCTACCTACGACTTATCAAAATACCTCGCATCCTCTTTGAAATGCTCCACAGGAAAATCTTCTTCCTTCATTAAAAACTCATCGGACTTTATTTCCAAGATTAAACACTTCAAATTTTCCAACTCAGATATCATGGCAAGCACTGACATTGTTCTCCTTTTTACAAATGTCCCTACTGACAAGGTTCTTGCTCTTGTAAAGGACAAGGTTTCAAGATCTTGTCCACTACTATCGCACTGTGTCAAATCAGGATTTTTTAAATTCTGAAACTCTATTCTAATTTATAAACAGAACTCCGATTTAGCAATGGGAAGTCCATTATCTTCAGTACTAGCAAACATCTATCTTGAAAACTTCGAAGAAAACGCAATTTCTACCTCTCCGTTAAAGCCGAAGATATACAGTAGCTCCGCTACATAGATGACGTATTACTGATTTGGCCACATGCCCATGCGTGCGTGTAAGGTCTCGTGCATATACGTTCTGCTGTGTAGAAATCCAGTATTCGTATGGTTTTCTCTGATATTTTTTATGCCCTTTTCACTTACACCTGATGATGTCTGTCCTCAGACGAAACTAGTAGTGTGTATTAATAAATAATTTTTTTACTATATATATATATATATATATATATATATATATATATATATATATATATATATATATATATATATATATATATATATATATTATTTTGTTTTCAAACAAGAAATCATATTCTTGGTTTGACACATCCTTTAGCATTGCGTGAGGAAAGAGTACTAACAAATATTTTCTGCACTTAAAAACTTTTGGAGAAATCAAATGCTTAACGACTAGGTATGTGTGTGTGTGTGTGTGTGTGTGGAGTATGCAAGTCGTGAGGTTACTTCAGGTGAAGATTTTTACCATCTCCGCCTGCTTAGCTAAAATATTAACGAAAACAGCACAATATCTTGTGTTTTAATTTTTACTAATCTCTTCAGTCTTATTTAGTGAACTCATTTATTAACTTTTAATGTAAGCACTATATTTTTCCCCCATATATTTCTTTCTTTTATTATGAGACATAACTACTCTACTTTGACTAACTTAACTGAGATTCTCAATTTGTTCTATGCCTGGCATTAAGGGGAAAAGGGGATGAAATGTTTCATTCCCTTTCCCCCCGGGATAATTTCATCAACGCGGGGGGAAGGGGATCATGCGGGGATGATTTTATCACTTTCCATTATTTAAATAATTGCTTATTTAAATGTTAAATAAGCAATTAATTCAAAAGCACAAAAAAAAAAATGAAATACTAGATGCAGTGACATTTTTACTTCCGTTCAACAGGGCTCTTTCTCTTGCCATTTCTAGCTTCGAGAGTGTCTATAGCAGTTGCTCTACCTGGATATATATATATATATAAATTGCATTAGGGAAAAAATTAAGCTAGAAAATGAGATTATTTATTCTGTGCTGCCATCTATCAGTAATTTAACGAACTAATAAACGCCATACTAAACTAAAATCAAACTGTTACATATACAGGGTGTTCGGGATAAATTTGACATATTTATAATTAATTATATTTTTCCGTAAGTTACATGTATTAACACACACTTCTCTTCATTTAAAAGTTTGGACCCTTCTTCATTCATATACAAGATGTCAGAAAGGATGGATAGCTGGAACCCACCTGAATCATGGAAGAGAATAACTTGTATCATGATGATTCGTGCCCGCCATCAAAATAAGGATATTACGACTGCTGCCCAATGCTCCCCGAATACAGTAAAAACAATCAGGCATGAACTAGAGACTTGCAATGGTGACTACGAGGATGTAGCAAGAAGAAAGATCCCTAGCAGACGATCTGATTGCGTTCGTACAGCAGAATTCCTCGCAAATCTGCAGGAACAGGTGTTGAAGAACCCTGGCATTGGAATTCGGGCTTTGTTCGTGGAGTTGCTAACTGTAGTCAAGCCCTGGATAACAAGGGTAGGCAATGGTAGGCTGTATGTATGGCAGCAGGATTCGGCCCCTTGCCACACCTCTGGGAAAAGTCAAAAATGGTTGTCTGAAAATTTCTACGACTTCACCAGTCCAAATGTTTGGCCTCCAAACTCCCCAGACCTTAACCCCATGGATTATTTTGTATGGGGCGCAGTTGAAAAAGACACCAATCGCACTTCCAGTAATACAAAAGCCCAGTTAATGGATAAAATTAAAACAGTTTTTGCGGCCCTTCCCAGGGAGACTGTAGCATCAGCTTGTTCGAGGTTCCGAAGCAGAATTGAAGCTGTGATCGATGCTAATGGTGGTTATTTTGAGTAAATCTTGTTGATAGTATTGTAATTAACTCTGCCTGTAATGTTTTTTTGTCAATTCATTAAATTTAATAGATACAAAGAAGATTTTCTTTTTCCTTACGAAACTGTCAAATTTATCCCGAACACCCTGTACATATGCACAGCCATATGCAGGGCCGATGGAAGCGGGCATGCGGGCGTCGCTACGAAGGGGGCGCAGCCGCCTAGGCCCCGTTCATAAGTTCATTTGTAAGAAACATCATTTTTTATCATGAAAATAAAAAATTCTTAGAATAATCAATATTAATTGATAATTCGATCGGCGATCACTAAGCGGACGCTTAGTGATCGCCGATACTTTATAGTTTACTATACTATATTCGGCAAGAAACTCTCTGATTCCAATCTTTGAGTTTTTTATTCGGTTTTAAAACAATGTGGGATTTAGTATCCCCTTAATTTAAATAATCAATATTAAAATAAAATAAATAAGGCCGGATACACCGAATAAAAATTTTTAAAAAAATGTATATTTGATCAGCTGGCTGTTTACAATTTTGCAGCGAGAGCAGGCTAAACGCTTGCCTACAGAATGTTGTGTAGGCAAGCGTGTCTACTGCAGTCTATCTAAAGTGAAACGGTGAACGGTTTTTATGCACAGAAACGAATTTTCGTACAAAACATTTGTTGCTAGTTAACCAGTCATATGGTACGCATCTCAGTTGGCTACTGACAGTAGCGCAGTGCGGACTATTATTTCGTCTCTGTGTCGTGTTGTGTAATAATTTCTTGTGGATATAACATAGAAATGGAATCAAAAATTTAAAAAAAGTTATCCGGTGCACAAAATCGTAAGCGTCATGCTACGAAAGAAGCGATTGTTGATAAATTTGTTAAAATATTAAAATATTCTGATGCAGATTGTAACCAACTCGATACATCAGAAATCAGAGTTGAAGAACCGTGCACATCATCCAGTTTTCATGAAAGTACTATGGCAACTATTGAACAAGATAACAAGACGCATGATTTAAGTGAAAAGCAGTTAGGAGAAGACTTAGTTGTAGTTGACCACGAAACTAACACATTGTAAGTTTCTGTACGAGTTGTTTTAATTGAAATGAGGCCTGTTCAAAAGAAAAATATAATATATCCCAGAGATACATATGGTTATAAATTTGGCGACATGTATTATAATAGAAAAATGGAAAATGGTGAGCTCGTGTCAAGAACATGGCTCATTTATTTCGAAACTTTAAATTATGTTTTTTGCTTTTGTTGCAAACCTTTCGCACCTACCGAATTAAGTAGTCTTGTAGAAGGTTATAACGATTGGAGAAATGTAAGTACAACTTTGCATAGACATGAGACTAGTTTAACTCACATGAAAAAATTTTTAAAATGGAAGGAAGTTGATAAAAATTTAAAAAACAAAACTACTATTTATTGAGAGACTCAATGGAAAAGAAACATTGGATGAGTGTTTTAGAACGCTTGATTCAAATTATAAAATTCCTTGGTAGCCAAAATTTAGCTTTTCGCGGATCATCTGATAAATTATATGAAAGGAATAACGGCAATTTTTTAAAATTAGTCGAACTGTTTGCGAAGTTTGATCCCGTTATGGAAAATCATGTTGAAAGGACCCTACAACGAAACAATAGAGTACACTATTTGACTAAAGACAGTCAAAATGAAATATTGGAAACTTTAAGTAACGCAATCAGGGATACAATTTTATTATCAATTCGAAAATCTAAATATTATTCCATAATTTTAGATTGCACACCTGATGTAAGTAAAACAGAACAAATGACCATTATTATTCGCTTTGTTTCCTGTGACAATGGAATTGTCAAGATCAGGGAAAACGTTTTAGGTTTTGCAGATATATCAGATTCAACAGGACGTGGTTTATGTGCAACAATAATGGAACAACTGGAAAAATGGAACATTCCCATTGAAGATATGCGAGGTCAAGGGTATGACAATGGGGCAAATATGAAAGGGTAAAAATATGGGCTCCAAAATTTGCTTTTAAACAAAACTCCTCGAGCTTTTTACGTGCCATGTGCTGCTCATACTCTAAATTTAATCGTTAACGATGCAGCCAAAGTGAATGCAGAGACAATTAGTTTCTTTGCAATTATTCAAGAAATATACTATTTCTTTTCATTCTCTTACAAACGTTGGGCAATCCTTTTCAAGTTCGCAAAAAATTAACATTGAAACAGCCATCAGAAACGCGATGGGAAAGTAAAATTAATGCAATCCGCTCTCTACGATATCAGTTACGAGAAATTTACGATGCACTTTTTGGAATTTTAAATAATGAAAATTTTAATAAAGAAACTCATTATGTGCTAAAATAAAGGACTACAAATTTATTTGATCTCTTATAACTGGGCATGATTTACTTAACAGAATAAACCCTGTGAGTAAAATGCTTCAAGACAAAAATATGAACATTACACTTCTTTTAGTATCTATCCAAAACTTAAAAATATTCTTACAAGAGTATCGATCAGACACAAATTTTAAAGAAGTTCTAAAACGGTAAAAGAGCTGAGTAAAGAGGTGGACGGAGAACAAGAATTTAAAACTGGTACGGAAGTCCGACGACGAAAGAAGACACGACAATTTGCCTACGAGCTTCATGACGAAACGTCACAATCGCCAGAAGATAAATTTAGATTGAATGTGTTTTATACACTTCTAGATGTTGCAATGTGTTCATTAATAGAACACATTGCAACATCTAGAACTACTAAAAACATATTATGATAATTTCAATTTCTTGTACAGATTACTACAAATTAATAACGAAGATTTACGTAAAAATTGTGACGATTTAGAGATTCTCTTGAAGGACGGCGACAATAAAGACGTAAATGCAACAGAACTATATGACGAGTTATATGCTTTCCGGGATATTTTTCGGAAGGATAATTTAAATATTCAAAACCCTTTCGATATTCTTAATTTTATTGTGTCCAATAATTTATCTTTCCGTAACTTTTTAATTGCTTTAAGAACACTATTAACCTTACCTGTTAGTGTAGCGAGCGGTGAACGTTCCTTTTCGTTGAAATTGATTAAAACCTACTTCAGAACAAGTATGTCACAAAAAAAAAGGATTGTTAGTTTGGCGTTAATAGCTATTGAAAATGATATATGTGCGGAATCAGACGTTAAGACTATTATTTCTAATTTTATGAATATGAAATCAAAAACCCTAAAATTTCAATTAAAAAAATTTTCAAGTATATTTATGTAATTTAATTTATTTTCTGTTATTCTGTAAAGATGTTATTTTTTGAATACTTATATTAAATGTTCTAATTATTTCTGAATTCTTTTCTTATTTTCTCATCTATCTTGAGTTTCTTTTATTTTCCTAAAAGATAGTTTCACTTATAAAAATTATTAAAAATTTTTTACAAGTTACTAAAAATTTAGTAACTTGTAAAATGCAAGAATTTTTCAAACTTTAGTTCAAATAAATTCTAACTTTAATTAAAATTCATTTTAATTTTGTTAGCGATTCGGGTCGGCGAGAAGGCTATACTCCCTGTATCATTATATTCAACGATTAAAGTGAAGTAGCTTTATCAAAATTTGCTTTAACTTTTGAGAATTTTTTGAATATTTGTGTTTTTAACGATTATCCTGCCTAGTCAACACCCCCGGTTCGTTACATTTAGCGAACCAACGTGTAGCTGTTCTGTCAAAATTTATTTAAGAAATTTCAAATAATTTAAATTTTTATTATCGTAAAAGAACCACACACGCCCGGATCATTACAGGGGCGCTTAGATAGACATTGCATGCGGGCGGCAAAGACCCTAGCGCCGACTCTGGCCATATGCATATTGCTGTTGTGGTTATCAAATATTAAACTTGAATTTTATACTAGTAAATCAAAATCCAGAATATTCAAAAAACCAAAAACATGCCTAAATTTCTCGAAACAAGTATCATGTTTCATACATTTTGAATGAGATGTTGGTAAAAAATAAATAAATAAACAAAATTCTATTTGAATAATTTTGGTGTGGAGATCAGGTTGTATTTCTTGATTTTTTTAAGCAGTCCAAATTCTATAAGATGAGCTTAGGCTTGTTACTTTCTTTTAAAATGGCGATTCTTGCAAAAGTGCCATATCATCGAAATTTACATAAAAGCATGCACAAAAAATGATTGTAAACCTCAAACTATTTGGATTGAATATCTGGATTGAAGACTCTTTATTTGGATTGAATATTTGGATTAAAAACTTTCTTCTGTACCATGGTTTCCAAAACGAACAGCTTTATGACTATAACTTAACCTTGTCTTGCGTAGATAACAAATGTCGTGGATTTACGGAAACTTTGCAAACTATCGACGCACTAAGCAGCCTCTGAAAGAATAATATTCCAGTGATTTAAAAGTTGGGCGTCAATACGAATGCCATTAATAATGCACAATTAAACGGATCTTTTATGGTACAGTGCAATTCGCTTTCAATATGGCACAAAGATTTGATTTCAAATGCTTATTTGAATAACTCATTGTATTTTGATCAAAACGGTATCTCTAGCGTAAGAATAAATTTCATTTATTCTTACGTTAGAGATACCGTTTACCGTAACTAGAGATACTATCTAGTTACTAGTTGATAGATTTTTTTTTTTCATTGGTTTAAAATGGGTTAAATAACTACAGTTATAACTCAATAACAATAACTAGATAGTAAATAACTCACCGTGAGTTCGAACAAATGAACGCTTATAGATCAGAAGACTTTAATAATGATTATAGGAACTCAAAATAGTTTTTCCCTGAAGTATTTTCATTTACTGTATTTTTTATTTATTTTTCTCATACTACGGAAACTCTGTTCTAGAGACCAAACATGGAACTTTTTCAAATCACTTCAGACCTTCAATAAGCGGGGAGGTTTCCTCCATTCAGATGATGGAGAAAGCTTTTGATTCTGTTCGAAATCCATTCGTTATTCTCAAATTATGTATATATTTATTTTTTTCTTTCATTTTAACTTTTAATAAATTACCGATATTTTATATAATAATATCTAATTTTATTATGATGTTAATAATTGTATTAGAGTATTATTAAATAATATATTTAATTTTCTATTGCAAAATTCTTAATGAATCTTTTGAAAAACTTTTGGATTAAAATCTTTTGAATTACTGATTTAAAAAAAAAAAACAATGTACATTCTCGACGCTATTACTTCGGTTAAAACAAAGTCTCAGATAATTAAGAGTCAGTTATACCCAACTCTAGTGTAATATCTCATTTAGTTGATCTTCGGTACAGATAACAGTTTTTTTTTTTTTCCTTTCAGAAGAAAGTGATTTTTAATTCTGAATCTCATTATAATTGGCCGTAGAAAACACGTGAGTACATCGAAGTTATAATAAGAAATAATACTAGTTGTAATCAGGAAATTGCTTCTTGAGTATCACGCCTTGACACTTTATGTTGGCAACTTGTATAAACTAGACGAAGTGCCTACAGATTTCCAAAAATGTAAAACTTTAAACAGTGACGCCTACTCCTTTTGAGAAGTGGCAGCACTTCAGATGATTTATTATACTTTTATAGAGTATTATTTGAAACTCTTGAAGATTTTAACAGACACAGGCAAAACCAAAACAGTCCCGAAAGACTAAAACCTTTCTTACAGTTTAGCCTTCTGGCTAGGCTAGGCCGGCCTGGTTGGCTGACTGGTTAGCGTATCCGCTTTCTAGCCAAAAGGCTACGTGTTCGAATGCCGCCGTGGGCATGGATGTTTGTCATTGTCTGTGAAAATACTAGTTGGTGGTGGTTATGGGCGGTAGATGGCGTTGGTGTAGTTGCGGTTCTTTGGTGAATTGAGTGGTGGAGACAGAGAGTTGTAGAGTAGGTGCCCTCCCTCGAGAGGACTATGAAAAAACATTTCATTCGGTTAAAACATCTGCAACACTAAAAGCTCTTGAAACCCAGGGAACTGAGAAACCACATATTGAAACACTAAAACATATTTATAATAATGCAACTTCTGTAATTAAATTATATAAAAACAGTGAAAAGTCTTCAGTACAAAAATGCATCCGGCAAGGTGATACTATATCTCCCAAACTATTTACAACTGCATTAGAAGAAGCCTTTAGAAGCCTTGATTGAGAAACAAAAGGAATAAACATAAATGGGAAAAAAAGGCTGCATCATCTGAAATTTGCAGATGATGCAGCCTTTTGTTCTAATAGCAGATAATCTTGAAGATCTAGAAGAATGGCTAAATCAGCTAAATGAAGCCTCCACAGCTAAATGAAGCCTCCAGAGCAATTGGATTAAAAATAAATGGCGAAAAAACAAAAAATAATGACGAATAAATACATAAACCAAAGAACTGTCAAAGTTGAAAACAATGAAATAGAACAAGTTACCTCATATGTATATTTGGGCCAATTGTTATCCTTTGAGGATTGCCAAAGAAAAGAGATTGAACGAAGAATTCACCTTGGATGGATGGTTTATGGGAAAATGAGAGACATATTCAGAAGTGACATCCGTATGAGTCTAAAAAGGAAAGCGTTCTACCAATGCATACTTCCTGTGCTAACACACGGGGGAGAAATATGGACTTTAACAGAATCCCTAAACAAAAAACTAAGAACAACACAACATTACATGGAAGAAGTATGCTAAAAATAACATTAAGAGATAGGAAGACAAAAACATGGATAAGATCTCAAACAGGTGTCACGGATATTGTAAAATACATTAAACAGGCTAAGTGGAGATGGGCTGACCATACTGCCAGATGTAATGACGGAAGATGGACTACAAAAACAACAGAGTGGAGACCAATGGATGGAGCAAGACAAAGAGGAAGACCGAGAAGAAGGTGGAAGGATGAACTGGAACAAACTGCAGGAGTGAGATGGATTGGGAGGCAGAAAACCGTGTGGTCTGGAAAACCATGGGGGGGGGGGCTTTGGTCCAGCAGTGGACAGAACCAAAAGGTTGAAGAAGTGAGGAAGGTGATAATCTTTTACAGGGAAATGAACGCCAACCATTAAATAAATTTTAAAGCGTATAAACCGTATTCTGTTATTATTTACTTCTATTATTATTTGTTTTATATATATATATATATATATATATGTTTTATTTATTTATTTAAATTTGCATTTTATTTAATAGTTAACTGAAGAAAACAAAGCTATGTTCATCTAATCATGCTCATTTATTTATTTTATTTTTTTTAAAATATTCTTAGATTACACGGATGTTGTTTACATGGAGATTCATTACTCACAGATGGTATTAGCAAACCAAATATGAAAAAAAAAAATATATATATATATATATCCACCTACTTCCTCCCCTTTTGTCACCAACGCTGCAAAATTAGAGCCACCTACCATTGATCGCAATTTATGGAAACGTTACTTTTGCTAGTTATTTCCTTTTATTTTTTATTTTTGTTAAATATTTCATTATCTTGTATCTAGACTCAAAGTTTCATTTGATTAATGAATATCAATATGGATTTTGTCACGGTTTATCCTGAAATGTGAAATTTCAGGATAATGTGACATTTTCACATTATCCTGAAAATAGAAGCACGTGTTCGAATACCGCATGAAAGGATCTTTAGCCACACTAAAAAGCTAGCGACTGGGTACCACAGAAATTTATTTTCTTACCTACTCTCCTCTGTGTATATAAAATACCTTCTCTAGTTAAATTTTTCTCTCAAATTAGCAAATCTTCCAACTAGACATGCAGATAAAACTTAAAAAAAAAAAAGAAAAATGAAGATTTGCTCAATTATGCTGGAAATCTACCTAAATGCTGATTTCCAAATATTCTAGTAGGAAAACTTAGTTTTCCTACTAGACTTAGTACCTTCTTAGTACCTACTTAGTACCTTCCATGCAAGTTACGTTAATGCTATTTTCATACAAGAAACAGTGGTGGTGGTGATAGGATTCAGTAAAAAGCAATTTTCGTAAATTAATGCCCTCACCTCCCCCCCCCCTTTTTTTTTTCAATATCTACCTACTGACTATATTTTATCACTTAGGTGTTCTATTTAGCTTAATAAATTATCCACCAATATCCATGGCTATTCGTCATCCTAAATACCATTTAGGATGGCGAAAATAGAAATGGGTTAGCTCAGTCATTCACAATGTAATTCCAATTACCGAGCTAGCCTAATTTATTCGTTATATCTTCAACGTATTTTTGAACAATTTACCTCCTTAGGTACCTAAAAATTACAACCAATCAACAGACTCATTCAAATTATATTTCTGAATTTTTCCTTCATGACCATCAATACCAATCATATATTATTTCAACGAACATATATTAAGCATTTAACAGAATTTTAATAGCATGTTAAGGTATATTATTATAAGATTTTTGCTTTGTAAGATTAAAATTTCATATCTCGCTAATTATCGAAATTGAATTTCAGTTAAATAATTATTTTATATAAAAATTTAAGTTTAATTTTTTAACATATGAACATCGTAATGTTGCATGCAGTTTCACGAAGAACCATAAGTTCGTATAAGCTCCTTAAGAAATATAACACAATGAAAGTGCACGCTTTAATAGTTGCGATAACAATTCTATGCACTCGACAACTAATCAGAAACTAACACCGCATCTTCTTTCTCTCAATATCACCAGAAAGCTCAAAAAGAGGAATTGTTATTAACAATTCTCTCAATCCATCACCACTAGCGATAGAATGTGACAGAGAGAAAACTGTGGAGACGATGTTTTGTTACACGATCACCTCATGTTCACTTGATGGTGATCTCATGCTTAACAACTTCAGTTTCTTCAAGATTTTAATGGAATCATATGAAAAATGAACATGATATGAAAGAAGAGCACAAAAATAACTTGTGGCTCCATAATGGCAAAAAACCAGAAATTCCGTTGTTAACCTCCATTAGCATTTCAGAAAGGATTAAAGTAAAAAGAAGAAAGAAATGGAACAATAGTTTCTTGGAAAATATTTGTTCCTATTCGTGGGAATAAGTGAATAGAAATTAATTTCCAAACTACAGAATAATTTTAGTGGAATAACAAAGTATGAAAAGGCAATACAAACTGCGAGTCAACTCTGGAACACATGCTTTAAGAGAAACAACTGAAGAAATATCAGAGTTTTTATTATTTATTTTTTTTTTTTTTCAGAATCATCGACAGTATAATACACTCACTCACTGAAATATGGAGACCGTTGGGGGAGGGGGGATTCTCAGTTTTTCTGTGTCTTATTTTTAATTTCTCATATCACTACTGGAATGGGGGTTGCCAACGAACAATACAACTGATACGTTATTATCGCTCACAGGAAGAGAACAAAGGGAAGAATTATTTTTCCTAGATACTTTGTAGGAAAAAAAAAAAAGAAGATGAAATTATCAATGATAACAGGAGTTTAGCATGAGATGAAAGGATAAAACTAAAACCATTGGTGAAAATCACATTTTAAGATACAAATTCACAGCTTCAAACGATATGACTACCTGAGAATTGAAAAGAGGAAACCCTACTAATTACACCCAGATTGGATAAAAACATGCAACATTAAAAGAACGTATGTTTCTGATGATCGTTTCGTGAGTTGTCACACGTTACCAATAGTTTAAATGGCAAAAGGCGGGCATGGAATTTAACAGCTGAGGGTGTGGTGTGACTAGTACAGCTGATATTCACCTAGCGTTAGTAATGAATATTGTAAACGACAGGAGGCACCTACTAAGGTGGAGTGCACCAATTGTCATGCAATACCACTTCATAAATTCATTGTGGGAGAGACGGAGGCCAAATTACACTAAAAGATCATCCTTCCACCCCCCCCCCCTTCCCATATTCTCCGTGAATAACCGCATGCTACAAACGTAAACGATTAGGACTTGTGTCTCTGCCGCCAAATGTTAGTACGTACTTCTGGCATTTCGTGAAAGACAATGAACCACATCATGCAAAACAATAAAGGGTGTGTAACGTTCAGACTGCACGACTGCTCTATCACATTCATCGTAATGGGTACGTCGCACTCTGTCATTTGACATGGAGATCTAACAGCAGATTGTCAGCAATCTACTCATCTCTCTCGATTGGTTTGCACGCATATTTCCATCTTATTCTTTAGCATTGTCAAACCGTTAATTTAAATTACCTTCTCTCAAGGCGCATTGAAATTTGCAGAGTTCTAGGAAGAGAAAAATTTCAATCGAAACGATTAGAATACGAAATTTTTGATACTCAGAAAATTAATACAGAGGTTGTTACGTTTCTGTATAATATGGCTAACTTGTCCTTTAGAATAATACCTCAACTGCATTACTTATTTGCAGATTAATGTTATCACCTTAGGATCATTAACATCTTTATTTTGCTACTTCAGTGATTTGTAGATTGTGTTAATTGATTTGAGCAGAGTGTCTTGTTTTAGTCGAGAAGATATACACTTGGTGAGATAATCGAGATTCAAATATTTTTGAAAATAAGGAACGTTTGCTTTAAAAAAATGATATGTTTGTGAATAATATTTTCCTGTTTTTAAATAAAGTATTCATCGAGGGAATGAGATCAGAAAAAACGTCAATAGCTACCTCCGAACTAGAAAATGCCAATAGAAACGTGAGGATTATTTTAATTCGTTGTAGTAAATATCCATAAATTTGTTTATAGAAATATTTATGCATATATGTATAGATTAAAGCCTGTGTGGCTCAGTGGATATGGCGTTTGCACACCACGGCGCTTGGCCGCACGAAGGAAGACTTGATTATGAGTCTAGTGGAAAGACAAACTAGAGGAAATTTTTCTAAGGATTTTTTCGACCGGTTCCCGAGTTAGTCGATCTCTGGCACGGACAAGCGGGTTTTTCTTCCCGTAAACTCACGAAAATCGACCATAGAACCCACATTATTTCAGACATTAAATGCGGGTGTTAGGAACCACGAGGTGGCGGCACTTGTTGAGCTGTCTCTCTTCACTGCGTGCTTACTTAGTGATAGCCTTGGGCCAGCTATCTCTGATTGGGTACCAGTGGAGATTGAACTGCCCACTCAGTCTCCAAAAGTTAGCTGATTTTTTTTTTTTTTTTTTTTTGTATAGATTAAATTACGAGTTAAGTGAAAGGCAAGATTCACTGTTAGAAAAAAATTAATTGATTAAAATAAATAAATAAAGTGACTTCTACCAAAATGTCAATACCTTATTACTTTCATCTACATAATGATATATACATGATGTGCTTGTTCATAAACTGTGCTGTATTTTTCCGCCAAGAAATAGTTATCTTCAGCTTTTTTTTTCTTCCTAATTGAAGGAATAGGCAATAGTAAAATTACCTTTATCCCATTGTAAAAAAGTTCATTCTTTCTAGTGCATGTGTTTTTACTAATTGTGTGGACACAATGAGTATCTGTCCTGGTGAAACTCACGAACATTAATTTTATGCTTTGGTTGAATGTACTTTTTGTGCCGTTCTGGTATGGAAGTACATTTTGCTTTACGATTATTGATTTTGGGGTTATGCGCTTTCTTCTAAATTATGTTACTTTATAACAACAGCACTATTTTCAACCCTGGAATACTCTTTTCACATTTCTGATGTTGTACCTAAAGACCTCCTTAAATATTATTGATGCTGTTCAGAAGAGGGCAGTTCAGCTAATTGAAGGTCCCTCTTTCACAGACTCTCTTCACCGACTGTTTCATAGAGTTTCCATCGAATATTTCCATGGCCCCTTTCAGAAGAACTGTCGCCTATCATGTCCGCCATTTCTGAAACGTCGACAGTTAAAAACGCTGTTCAACGTCTCTTTACATTTGAAATGCCAACTCGCCAGACTTGCTACAGCTATTCATCTTTTATTCCACCTACCTCGGTTCTGCGGAATTCACCATGACTACAAGCTTACACGATTACAAGCCACGGAAAAATACTTCCGTATCATTTCAAGAATCATTAAATGGTGAATCGTTTAAACCGCGAGAATCATTTAATACCATCAGTAGATATACTTAGTTGACTGTAATAAAATTGCAGTTGTATTTCGACAAATCATAATTACTCTACTTGTATAACTGACCTACTGGTAGCGATAGTGTTAGAGCCAAATTACCTTCCTCCTATTCACATCAAACTGCTACTGACAGCGGTTCTTCTGATGTTTTAATGCTAATATTATAAGCCTACAGTATATCTGTGCATTGGATCACCAGAAAATTGAAGAGAGAGAAATAACTTGCTAACATTGGATATGAAGACCAGTAGCTTGTACTATTTAAGGAAAACATTAAAGAAGAGAAAACTTTATCAGAAAACAGCAGAAGAAGAAATGAAGAAGAGAAAATTGCTCTATAAGGTGATGAACTAAGAAGGACTGTCGAATACTTACTGCAGGTATTTACAGAGTTACAGGAGCTACCTTATAAAAAAAAATGAGTTTTTTTTACTATTATCAATCAAACACAAATTCAGCTTTACTGTTACAAAGTCTATATTACGAGGGTAGTCTGAAAAGTTCTCGTCCTAACAACGAAAAACCGTCATAATTTCAAAATTATTTTTATTTTTCAACATAATCTCCCTTAAGACTAACTCATTTATTCCAGCTATGCTCCAGCGCCATTAACCCTTCCCTGTAGTGATTCTCAGTAAGATCTGCAAAATACCCCTCTACAGCTGCAGTCACCTCTTAATTCCAAGAAAAACGCTGACCAGCGACGAAGAGTTTTAGTTTTGGGAAGAGACAGAAGTCAGAAGAAGCCAAATCTGGGGAATAGGGTTGATGTTTCACAATTCATATTGCAGATCCCTTAATTTTCCCATTGACAAAACACCTTTGTGGGAAGGTGCATTGTCCTGATGAAAGATGATGTTTTTTTTCTGCAAACTGGGTATTTTCTCAGAACTTTTTTCGTCTAGTCTGCTTAAAAGATCGGAATAATATTCCCTGCTTATTATTTTACCTTTTCAAGATAATTAATAAACAAAACGCCTTTAGCATCCCAAAACACCAATGCCATGACCTTTCCTGCTGGTGGAACCGACCTAGTCTTCTTGGCGCTTAACAACCGGCTTCTGTCCATTTTTTGACTGCTGTTTGGATTCTAATGTGTAATGGTGAATCCAAGTCTCATCCATAGTAATAAATCGAAGCACAAAATCAGTTTTATTTTTGTAAAAACGCTCCAAGTACTGTTCAGAGATCTTCATATGAGTGCGTTTTTGATCTGCTGTGAGCAAGCATGCCTGCCACCCATCTTGTGCAAAGCTTTTTCATTTGCAAAATAAATCCTACACGTTTTCTTCTGAAATGCCAATAGTGTCAGCAATTTCATGCACTTTGACTCGCCGGTCATCCAATAACATATCGTGCACTTGATCAATGATTTTTGGCGTTGATACACTTTTTGGACGTCCTTCACGTGGATCATCTTCAAGGCTGGTACGGCCACGTTTAAACTCGGCAGCCCATTTCTTAATTGTCGAAAACGAAGGAGAAGAGTGCCCATAAATTTTTATGAACTTCGAATGAATTTCTTTTGCCGTTAAACCTTCTTTTATAAAGAATTTTATAACAGCACGATATTTTATCCATTTCAAGGGATACAGACAACACTTTTGCTTCAGACAGCTGTATTTGATAATATGACAGATGCAGTTGACTTGCAATTTCACTTGAATGCTTACAACAGAAGTACCAACTTAGAAAAAAAAAATCTTGCCCATAGTTTTGCCGTCTATGGTCGGCCTCGACCATAGACGGCAAAATCTAGAAAATCTAGAAACTAGACGGTGAAATCTAGAAAACTAGAAAAGTCTTTGTGAAAATTTATGTAAGTTTAGGTTCCTATTACTGAGTTTCTACTGCTTACCAAAATAAACCAAACATTACTAACTGTGTTCAACTTTAAGTTAAAGTTTTTGAAGGGAAAACTGAAACGCTGAAAGTCTTCTTACTCGCAGGTAAAATATAAAAGAAACAAACAAACACAAAAAGATCTGCACCAGACTCATACTCTGGACTTTGGTGTTGTTTTTTGAAATGCAGTACGATATTTCTTGAAAAACACTGAATGAATAACATTATACATTTGTAGAACCAATTATAGATTACCGATTGTTGACAGACTAAGAGCATTCGAACTACAGATGAACTGTATTCTAAAAACAGAACCTAGTTGATTTCAAATTATCCCTACCCAGTGGGGAGCTATAAGGGGCTCGCGGGGGCTCGCGCGAGCCCTTTGTTAAATTTTTCTCAAATTTGCGAGTCCCTTGTTCTTCTTGTTTAATAATCTTGTAGAACTAGAAAATACTACAGTGGAATGTATACATGCTACTATAATTGCCACTTTAAATTCATGTAGATTTTCTGATAACTATATAAAAAATCATTACATTGCATTTTGTTCTGATGGAACTAGTGTAATGTTAAGAAACAAATCAGGTGTTGCAATCAAACTTCTACAAAAATTTCCCAACATTGTGATTTGGCATTGCGTAGCTCATCGTTTACAATTAGCATTAGATGATTTAATAAAAAAAACATTAAGAAAATAAATCATTTTGAAACATTTATGGTTAAATTATATGCTTTTTATCATCAATCATCAAAAAAAAAAAAAATCAAAGAGAATGAAATACATTTGCAAAAGACCTTGGTATCGAAATTTTAAAGATCGGCCGTGTGTTTGGACCACGATGGGCAGCTTGCAGTTTACGAACGGCTCTTGCTTTGTGGAGAAATTACCCACTTTTATGCAAGCATTTTGCATCGAACGTTAAATATAAGAGCTTTGTCAACCTACTTCTCCATTTGGAATTTTTAAAAGATCTAGCATTAATGATTGATATCCTATCTTTAATATCTGTCAGAAGCTATACAAAGTCTCAATATAAGTATTATAAGGACTAAATTAGGCCTTTTTTTTTTTTTGCTTCACGATGCGAGCCCTTTGTTAAAATTTCCGTAGCTCACCACTGCCTCTACCTATCTTTGCATCATCAGCAAATAGCTGTATGTCACTTATCAAATCCTTCCCAATAACGTAATGCAGAGCTTGAATAACAGTCGACCGAGGACTGATCTTGTGGTAAACCACTAGTTTCGTTAAATTTTGCAGATTCACATCCCCTGTATACCACTTTTTGATATGTTAGTCAGCCATCCTCTTATGTACAGTGATATTTTATAACCAAAACCCATATTCTATAATTTATGCAACAGTCTTGCATGCTGTATTCTGTTAAAAGCGTTAGAAAAATCCCAAAGTATAATCATGTATCCAATCCCGTCTAGATAACATTATTATAGAATGTGAGGAAATTGCTAAAACATAACTGGCCTTCCCTTAGTTCTGTTCATTTCAAAGTAGAGATTCACTGTGAACCCATTTCTGAACCTGAGCGAGTCCTAAGAAAATTTTCCAAAATTTTCATCACCACTGTAGAGATACTGATTGCCGATAGTTGGATACATCGGCCTTTGCACTACCCTTGTGCAATGGAATTACCATACATTCTTTTCATTCCAACGAAATCTTCCCTGTTCTGAGACTCATATTAATAAGCCTGGTCAAAGGAATGCACAGTTCAGGCAAACATTATTTTGGTATTCTTCCAGATATTCCATCAGTCCCTATTGCTGAATTCTTATTCAGTTTATGCAACAGCTCTACTAACTCCTTTATAAACCTGAGTTTCATCAATCAGTGAAGATGAAGCAGTGAATTCAATGTTGTATACACCAGGTTGATAGCTTTTAGCAAACTGGACACTTATTATTTGAATAGCCTCTTCTGCATCTGTCACGTTCACACCATCTTCATTCATAATAGTTATTCTTTCATATTCATTATTTCTTTTACTTGCAGCATATCGATAGAATTCTTTTAGGTTGTCTTTAGCTTGCAGGGCCAGTTTCGTTTCATACTCAGACTTTGCTTTCCGTACCAATAGTCTTGACTCTTCTAGACTGCTGCGTATAATTTTCGTAGTTGCTTTGTGGAGAAATTACCCAGTTTCATGCAAGCATTTAGCATCGAACGTTAAATATAAGGGCTTTGTCAACCTGAAATTCCTTTCACATAATCGTTTCTTAGGACTCTCATGATTAATAAGATTAAACATCCATTTGATTCCTACTATTTATTCTTCGAACTCTCGGGAAAGATACCGAGATACTGATTATTGCATCATTTAAGTATTTTTTAAATGCTTCCCATGTATTGTCGATATTCTTCATATCCAGCAACCGATACCATTCACTTATTTATTTATTTATTTATTTATGTATTTATTCCGCTGAATTCAGTATACTCTTCTGTTGATCATAATTTCCTGCTTTATAGTTCAGCATGTAATCTTTTCTGAATGGAACCATTAACTGTCACTTCCCAAGTGAGTACCTCATGATCACTGTTACTAACCAGAGGCAGAATAGTTACATCTTTAGATGAAACAACCTCTCACACTATAATCCAATCTAATACTCTTTGACCTCTAGTTCCTTCTGTCACATGCTATCTGAGGAAGTTGTCTCGCAACAACTGTATAAATTCGGTTTCATTATTCTCATGAGATTTTACCGATACCAAATCAATATTTGGATAAAAGTCTCCGTTATGATTACTCTTTTCGCGTCCATCGTATCTGTTTGGTGTGGCATTTCTTCATCCCTGGTGGATCGTTTTCTAGTGGTGAAGAAATGCATCACCAAAGAAAAACGATCGAAGCGAAAATAGTAAAACGGAGACTTTAATTATCCAAATATCCTTTTTGCAGACATTTAATGTGCTCTTACTAGTACTACAACCATAGGCCACAACATTAACTGGACTCAAATTATCCGATATCATTAGCAGCATGCCCTGCTCTCCTATCCTGTCTATCCTTCCTAAAAATATTGCACTCTTTTCACTGGATACCAGTTTGTATGTCTATTGATAGCCAGGTCTCACCAATGCCTACACTCTGTGGTTACAACATATTGACCAATCTCTACCCCTTTGTTTCTGATATTCCTAACATTGCTGTGTAGATAATGATCTATCTGCATGTTCTTTTGTATACTCTTGTCTGCCATCTGCATGACACAGTTAGATAACTGCACATCTCTATTCTTCTCTAGTGTCTTGTGCATGTAGACATCTTTGTACATGTTGGATGGATCAGAACCGGACAAACGCAAAGTCGAAATTGGTCTCTCCTCATAATCATTTCCATGATAATGCCCTTTCCTGTCATTAGCATAATTCTATAACAGTCGCTCTTACTTATTTTCTCACTATTCCTCCCATTATAATTTACTTTCCCTGGCTCTCCGTGTTGGGTTTCATACTAGTTATTAGTTTTTCAAGATTCATGATACCAAACGCATTCAAGTGTAGGCCATCCCTTTTTACAAACTTCTCTCAAACTCACTCTACACATCCAAAAGCTCGCATCCATACCGTCTACACAGTCTACGTATCGAATTCTTTGCCATGATAGCCCTTCCTCTAATTCATTTTAATCATATCGAGAAATATAAGCTAACTCCCAATAATTGTCCGGAGATCCCTGTTATTTGAAGTCACAGAACATTCCAGGTTTGTTAATAACATAAAAACCGGTGTAGAGGAAGCAGTATTTCATCGTAGCAGTTGAATACATGTGGTATGACAACACGACGTGAACTCAGTGACTTCGAAAGAAGTGTCATCCTGGGCTATCACATTGGTTGCATGTCCATACGTACCATTGCTGCTCAACTGGAGCATCCAAAATCAACGGTTGGCTACGTGGTCAACAAATGGAGACGTCCTGGTATCACTAGTGCAGGAAAACAGTCAGGGCTGCTGCTGAAAATGACTGACAAGGACAGGAGGGTGTTAAAATGAGTGGCAAGTAAAAAACTGGCTGCAATCGGTAAAGACCATTCCTGACAAGTTCCAGAAAGCCAGTAACACCATGGTAAGCACTAATACTGTACTTTGCGGGGTTTCCAGAAAAGCAGCGGCACACAAGCCGAAAATCACAAAATCGTACAAGGCGGCTCATCTGGCCTGGTGCAAACAGCATGTAAACTGGACAATTGACTAATGGAAAATTGTACTCTGGAGCGATGAATCAAGGTTCACCTGTTTTCAGTCTGATGGCAGGGTATGCGTGTGGAGGCAGCATGCTGAACGTTTGTTACCACAGTGTGTTGTACCCACAGTAAAGTTTGATGGTGGAGGAGTAATGGTATGTGGTGCATTCAGCTGATTGGGAGTGGGACCACTGGTCGTTGTCCATGGTTCCATGAAGGCAGCTCAGTACCTTGATATTCTGGATAATCAGGTGCTGCCTACACTGTGGAATTTTTATGGAATGTACCTTTGTTGCTATCCTGACGATAATGCCCCATGCTACAAAGCTGTAGATGTTATGGAATGGTATGAAAAGATAACTGCCCTAGCCTATGCAGAGTCCTGATCTAAACTTCATCGAACATTTGTGGGATGAATTGTAGTGGCAATTTTACTCCAGAGCAGCACGTCCTCGATGTATCGCTGAACTCAATGCTGCTTTGATAAAGGAATGGAAACAAATTCCTGATGTCTGCATACATTGGTGGAAAGTTTCACTGAAAGTGTTGAGGAGGTGATTAAAGCCAAAGTTGGATATACCCAATATTGGGTTCTCCTTCTGGTATCAATTGTAAATTGCTATTGTTCTGTCAATTATTGGTAGATAGTGCAATTACTATTTTCACTTTTTCACTTTTCACTCTCACCTCTTCCCACAATCCTTTCATGTACTCTCTCATACTGAACTTATCACTAGTTAAGTCGTTAGTATAGTTACGATCTCTTTTACTTTTCCTTTTTAATTTTTGCTTCTGGAAAACTCTAAGTTATAACCCACTCATCAACAGCATGTTTTAAAATAGAGTCACCATACCAATAACATCTTTCTTTTTACAAACAACGTTACTTACCTGATTTTCATTATGTTCTGACTTACCTGATTCCGTGCTCTGTTGTTTCTTATTTTTCTACTTAATTTTATTTTCTTCCCTCTATTCATTCATATGCTTCTCGACTTTCTGTAATTCCCGCGTCGTCTCTCTCTCTCTCTCTCTCTCTCTCTGATTCTTTGTGTTAATTTCGCTATTTTGGAGGTTAATTCATTTTCAATAACCTCCTTCAATATCTTGAATATCCTTCTTATTTGGGCAAGCCTTCTTGTTCTCGACTTCACTTCTCTTCTTAGCATGCCTTTTTTTCTTATGCGCTTTTGGCGCCATTTTATTCTACGTCGGCTGTTCAATAAGTAATAAGACTAATTTTACTGTGGCGAAACCACTCATCACAATATTAATTTTTGTGGAATAAAGAAATGTTGCTGTCTGTATTAACAAAAGAGGTTGATAGATGACGTATACGGGCTGATGTGCCAGAGTGTCACGTGACTAAACGCAAGTGCTCATCGGAGCGCCTACGAGGCGCGACCAGTCTTCGAAATGGAAGCGTCCTTGGAACAGCGTTATGAGATTAAATTTTGTCTGTGTTTGCAAAAATCGGCATCGGACACTTATAACATGATACGCGATGCTTTCCACGATTAAGCAATGTCGAGGGCAAGTGTTTTTCGCTGGCATTAAACTTTTAAGGAAGGAAGGCAAAATGTGGAAGATCTTGAACGTGAGGGAAGACCTTTAACGTCCATCACAGAGACAATGATCAACACAGCAGCGATTATCATCAAGCACGTCAAAAGGAAGCGTCCATTCTGAAGAATGGCTTCTTATTGCACTACGATAATGCAAGCCCACATATTGCTGGTTGTGTAGTGGACGTTTTGCAGAAGAACAACACAGATATCCTACCACACCCTCCATACAGTCCTGATATCGCACCGTGCGATTTCTGGCTGTTTCCTCAGTTCAAGAAACCACTAAGAGGCCGCCATTTCGAAAGCAACAAAGCATGTGTAAAAGCTGCGGAGGCGGTTTTAAAAGAACTCTCAAAAAACGGACTCTCACATGTGTTTAAGAAGTAGACGCAACGATGGGACAAATGCATCGAGTCTCACGGTAGTTACTTCGAAAAATACCATGTAAATGATGACTATTAAAGGTAATCTGTTTTCTGTATAAATATAGTCTTATTATTTATTGAACAGCCTACGTATATTTATTACTGCAATATCTTAATAAAAAAATATGTTATAAAACACTAAAAACACGAAAAACTACACTATACACTACGTTTCTAAGGGAAAAACACAATAAAACAGATACAAATCACCAATTTTACCAGAGTTCTAAATTCATCGACCAATTACAATGTAGTCTTGAATCATCATCCAGCATTATATCCTCTAGTACTACTGGGGCAATGTTCATTGTAACAGATGATGTGTATTTTACTTTAGGTTTTGTTGATCCATACACGATATGCATACTTTGTTTTCCAACACTATATCATCT